>NC_044558.1:39568114-39870775 GCF_007565055.1 Rhinopithecus roxellana
GGAGCATTAACACCATTTACATTCCACATTACTATTGAGATGTGAAGTACTATTCCATTCATGCATGTGATTTTTCGCCTGTATAACTTTTTTAAATTACATTTTTGTTTTATAGGTTCTGTGAGGTTTATTCTTTAAAGAGGTTTTGTTTTGATGTGTTTCCAGGATTTATTTCAAGATTTAGAACTCCTTTTAGCAGTTCATATCATGCTGGGTTGGTAGTGGCAAATTCTCAGCATTTGTTTAAAGGAAAGAAGACTGTATCTTTTCTTCATTTATGGAGCTTATTTCACTGGATACAAAATTCTTGACTGATAATTGTTTTGTTTAAAGAGGCTGAAGATAGACCCCCCAATCCCTTCTCGATTGTAGGTTTTCTGCTGAGAAATCTGCTGTTAATCTGATAAGTTTTCCTTTTAGGTTACCTGGTACTTTTGCCTCACAGCTCTTAAGATCCTTTCCTTCATCTTGACTTTAGATAACCTGAAGACAGTGTGCCTAGGTGATGGTCTTTTTGTGATGAATTTCCTGGGTGTTCTTTGAGCTTCTTGTATTTGGATGTCTAGGTTGCTAGCAAGGCCAGGGAAGTTTTCCTTGATTACTCCCCCAAATATGTTTTCCAAGCTTTTAGATTTCTCTTCTTCCTCAGGAACACCAATTATTCTTAGGTTTGATCATTTAACATAATCCCAAACTTCTTGGAGGCTTTGTTCTTTTTTTTTTTTTTTAATTCTTTTGTTCTTTGTCTTTGTTGGATTAGGTCAATTCAAAAGCCTTGTCTTCGAGCTCTGAAGTTCTTTCCTCTTCTTGTTCAATTCTATTGCTGAGACTTTCCAGTACATTTTGCATTTCTCTAAGTGTGTTCCTTATTTCCTGAAGTTATTATCTTTTTTTATTTTTTTTAATTTGTGCTATCTATTTCACTGAAGATTTCTCCTCTCATATCTTGTATCATTTTTTTTTTTATTTCCCTAAATTGGACTTCACCTTTCTCTGGTGCCTCTTTGATTCACTTAATAATTGACCTTCTGAATTCTTTTTCAGGTAAATCAGGGATTTCTTCTTAGTTTGGATCCATTGCTGATGAGCTAGTGTGATTTTTTGGGGGTGCTAAAGAACCTTGTTTTATCATATTACCAGAATTGTTTTTCTGGTTCCTTCTCATTTGGGTAGGCTATGTCAGAGGGGATCTGGGGCTCAAGGCTGCTATTCAGATTCTTTTGTCTCATCTGTGTTCCCCTGGTGTAGTATTCTTCCCCTTTTCCTAGGGGTGTGGCTTCCTTAGAGCTGTACTGTAGTGATTGTTATTTCTTTTCTGAATCTGGCCACACAGCAGGGCTACCAGGCTCTGGGCTGGTACTGGTGGCTGTCTGCACAGAGTCCTGTGATGTGAACCATCTTCAGGTCTCTCAGCCATGGATATCAGCATCTGCTCCAGTGGAGGTGGCAGGGGAGTGAAGTAGACTCTGTGCAGTCCTTAGTTTTTGTTGTTTAATACACTATTTTTGTGCTGGTTGTCTTACTGCCAGGAGTGGGGGCTTTCAAGAGAGCATCAGCTATGGTAGTATAGGGCGGATCAGGCAGTGGGTGGAGCCCTACAACTCCCAAGAGAATATGCCCTTTGTCCTCAGCCCTTGTCCCAGGTCGATGGGGAAGGATCATCAGGTGGGGGCAGTGCTAGTGTGTCTGAGCTCAGATTCTCCTTGGGGGGGCTTGCTGTGGCTGCTGTGGGGGATGGGGGTGTAGTTCCCAGGTCAATGAAGTTGTTTCCAGGAGGATTATGGCTGCCTCTGTTGTGTCATACCGGTTGTCAGGAAAGTCAGGGAAAGCAGGCAGTTACAGGCCTCACTCAGCTCCCACACAGCCTAAAAGGCTGGTTTCAGTCCCACTGTGCCCCCCACAACAGCACCAAGTTTGTTTCCAGGCAGTGGGTGAGCAGGGCTGAGAACTTGCCCCAGGCTACCCGCCTACCAGCTGAGAAAGCAAGCAGGACTTCTGTGCCTTCTGGCCTGTTGAGTCTGTACATCGGATTCATGCCCTCCCTCAAGTTCTGACCAGGAGACTTCGTATTCGGTTGGAATTGTTACAAAGTTCATCTGAAGGATTCCTTCTCCCTGTGATCTTTTCCCAGTTCCTCTGGCAGCCCTCCCCAAGTACTTCCGTGAGACAAATCAGAAGTGGCTTCCCTGGGGATGTGGAGAGCCCATAGGGCTTTTCCCACTGCTTCCTCTACCCCTGTGTTTCACTCGGCTCTCCAAATTGACTCAGCTCCAGGTAAGGTCACATCCTTCTCCTGTGATCTATACCTTCATGTTCCCCAGTTAGGGTGTGTTTTTGGGTGCGGATGATCCTCCTTTCTCACTGTCACAGCTTGGGCACTCACAGAATCTGGGCTGTCTCCCAGGTCCTGCAGGAGCAATCCACTTCCTTCAGACGGCCTGTGGGTTCTCTTGACTTCCCTGATATATTTCTGCAGTAGTTCTGGAGCAAGTTCATGATGCAAGTCCTCACACACTGCTCTGTCTGAGCAGGAGATGCAAGTTAGTCCTGTCTCCTATTTGCCATCTTCTTACTCCTGAATACATCAAAATGGATTCGATAGTTACATGTAAGACCTGAAACTATAAAACACTAAGAATAAAACATAAGGATAAAGCTTCTTGTCATTGTTCTGAGCAATGATGCTTTTTATGTGACAGCAAAAGCATAGGCAAAAAAAGCAAAAGCAGACAAATGAAACTGCATCAGACTGAAACGTTTTTGCACAGAAAAAGACAAAATCAGCCTATGGAATGGGAGAAAATATTTCCAAACTGTACACCTAATGAGGGACTAATACCCAAAGTACATGAGGAACTCAAATAACTCAAGAGCAAAAAATACATAATCTAATTAAAAAGTAGGCTGGCCATAGCAGCTCAGACCTGTAATCCCAGCACTTTGGGAGGCCGAGGTGGGAGGATCAACTTGAGTCCAGGAGTTCAAGACCAGCCTGGGCAACATAAGATCTTGTCTATAAAAAGTATATATATATTAGTCGGGTGTGGTGTAATGGCGCGTACTTGTAATCCCAGCTACATGGGAGGCTGAGGCAGGAGGATCCCTTGAGCCCAGGAGTTTGAAGCTGCAGTAAGCTATGATCACACCACTGCACTCCAGCCTGGGAAACAGAGTGAGGCCTTGTCTCAAAAAAAAAATTAAAAATGGGGAAAGAATCTGAAAAGATATTTCTCCAAAGAAGACATGCAGATGGTCAATAGGTATATGCAAAAGTGCTTTATGTAATGAATCATCAGGAAAACATATCGAAACCACAATGAGTTATCATCTTACTACTGTTATAATGGCCGTTATCAAAAGGACAAAAATCAGTTTGGGTGAAGGTGTGGAGAAAAGAGAACACTTTTATACGTTGGTGGGAATGATTAGTACAGCTAGTATGAAAAATAGTATGGAAGTTCCTCAAAATTTGAAAATAGAACTATCATATGATCCAGCAATCTCACTTCCGGGTATATATCCAGAGCAAAGGAAATCAATATGTCAAAGAGTTTTCTGAACTTCCTTGTTCATTGCTGCATTAGCCTCACAATAATCAAGATATGGAAACAATGTAAGTGTCTGTTGCTGGATGAATGAATAAAGAAAATGTGAGATTATATCTGTGGAGCTTTATTTAGTGGAATATCATTCAGCCTTTAAAAAAGGAAATTCTGTCATTTGAGATAGCATGAATAAACCTGGAGGATATAATGCTAAGTGAAATAAGCCAGACACAGAAAGACACTGCAGGATCTTACTTATATGTGGAATCTTGAAAAGTTGAACCCATAAAAGCAGAGTAGAATTGTGATTTCCAGGGACAGGTGGGTGAGCAGGTGAAATAGGGAGATGTCAAAGGGTACAAAGATTTAGTTATGCAGGATAAATAAATTCTGAATATCTACTGTATAGCATGATGACTATAGTTAATAATACTATATTGCATACTTGAAATTTGCTAAGAAAATTGATCTTAAGTATTGTTACCACACGTAAAAATTATAACTATGTGAAAAGGGAGATGTGTTAATTTGCTTGATTGTGGTAATCATTTGACAGTGTATACGTATATCAAAACATCACGTTGTACATATTAAATACATACAATTTTTATTTAAGTACACTTCAATAAAGCTGGAATAAAATCTAAAGCCACTCTAATTCCCAATCTTTTGTATGTGACTTTACTTATGTTTTAAATATTCATCCAAGGGTTCTGAAACTTCTCAGGATCTGCCTTGATGTGGGTATATTTTTATCTTTTGTTCTGGGCAATCAGTGTATACTTTCAATGTAGGAATTGTTTTTGGATTTGTTCTTTAATGCTTTCCTTTTCTCCATTTTGTCTATTTATTCTTTAATTTTCTTTTCTTTTCTCTTTTCTTTCTCCCTCTTGCTGTGTGTGTGTGTGTGTGTGTGTGTGTGTGTGTGAAACAGGGTTTCATTCTGTGATCTCACTCTGTGGCCCAGGCTGGTGCTGGTGCACTTTAGCTTTGACCTCCTGGGCTCAAGCGATCCTCCTTCCTCAGCCTCCTGAGTAGAAGTAGCTGGGGCTACAGGCATGCATCACCATGCCTGGATAATTTTTTTTTTAATGTTGTAGAAACAGGGTCTTACTATGTTGCTCAGGCTGGTCTTGAACTCTTAGGCTTGAGTGATGCTCCCACTTTGGTGTCCTAAAGTGCAGGAATTACAGGCATGAGCTACCACACGCATCCTCTTTTCTCTGTTTTTTATCTCTATCTTTTGCTCTACTTTATAGTAGAGGTCCTCTATACTTTATAGGAGAGGTCCCTTTTCTGAGATTTTTATTACTGCAAATATATTTTTATTTTTCCAAGGGCTCTTTGTTATTCTCGATTATTCCCTTTACTTACTTATAATATTCTGCTTCTATTTCAGATGTAATCAACTTTATCTCTGACTATATTAATGGTAGTTTTTTGTAGTTTTCACCTCCCTGCATGGATGATTATTTGCTGCTTGTTTTGTTTTCTGCCTTTCATGTTTTCTCTAATTGTCTGGTGATCTGTGACTATCTGCTTATGTTTCAGGTTGTAGCACTGTAAAACTGATGGAAAGCTCTGTAAGAGTAAGGTGAGTTCTGGCTTGTGAACTGTGGGCTTGATTTTTGTGGTCAGGTTTTGGCTGTTTCAACTGTTGCTTTGGGGAATCCCAGATATCAGTATTTTTAGGTCTTTTTTCCTTAGGCTGATCAGAATCACTGGTGAAGACTCTTTAAGCCTCCTGCCTGGAAGATGTAATTCTGGATACCAGCTTTCTGGGACAGAGATGGGAAGAGGGTTGAAGGTTTCAACATTGAGTATGAAAATTTCCTTTAAAACTCACTGAATTCAGTATAGTACACGACCAAGGACTGTGTCTTCTCGCGTAATATATTTTTTTTCATTTTCTGCTGACTATAAATCTCCAGTTTTCCATAAAATGGAAGCCTGTCTACTGGTGAAGAGAGGTCATTTGGTATCTGAGTGCTTTTTAAATAAACTTTCAAATAATCCTTCTGTTTTTAATCGTGTCTTCCATCAAAATCCCGGTGGCACAACATCTTGTGCCACTATTTCCAGAACAGTTGGGTGGGAGATCTGGGGTGCAAATTGGTTGCTTAGCTTTCCTCATTGTTGGTTGAGAATACAACTTTCTTCACTTTGTTAAATCATCTACCACCCATCTATCAGTTTTTCAGCTTCCAAAAATTGTTTTCCTCTCTTGTTTGCTTTGTCTATCACAGGGTAATGGTTTTAAAAATTCCTTTACTCTTAGGTGGGTGGGTATAGAAGAGAGGATGGGTAAATGAATTGTTTCATTCTGCTACCTTTACGCAGCTATCCCCACTCACTTTTCAGGTAACTTTTCCAACTGCACTTCCATACTGCTGAAACCACTCTGGCAAGGGAACTGATGACTCAGGCCTCCGCAGGACTTGTCTTATCTGTGGTATTTGAAACTGATACTTTCCATCTTCCTTGAAAACCATTTTCCTCCCTATGATTCATAACTCACTTGCTTTTGAATCCCCCACTTTTCTTCCCTCCTGGTCTCGTCACAGGTCTTTCTGGGTATATCTGTACTTTTATTGTTGATGTGCCTCAATGTTCTCTCTTTTCTTTTCTGACTTTTCTGCCTGCCTAGGGTAATTTGACTTCCTTTTATGGCTTCATCTACCACCTTTCTATTCAAGATTCATGAATCTTCATCAGTGTTTAGACTTTTTGCTTGGGCTCCTCTGCTTAATATCCAACT
This sequence comes from Rhinopithecus roxellana, assembly GCF_007565055.1. Taxonomy (NCBI): domain Eukaryota; kingdom Metazoa; phylum Chordata; class Mammalia; order Primates; family Cercopithecidae; genus Rhinopithecus; species Rhinopithecus roxellana. The sequence goes on from NC_044558.1 coordinate 39,574,418, forward strand.
GTCTTCTGGATGTTTTCACTTCAAGCTCAACGTGTTCATAATCAAGCTCATAGTTCCGCCAAATCTTTTTCTTCTTACTTTTTTTTTTTCAACCTCAGTGAATGGTATTGCGTCTCCTATAACTTAAAATAGAAAGCTTATTATATGTCATCTTAAAATAAGTGGTCTATGATAGCCCTATATCTGAGTTCTATAAACTATACTTCCTTCATGTTCTGTGTGTATGAATGTGTGTGTGTGTGTGTTGCTACTCTACCTCTCCAGTATTGCTGCCTTGGTTTAAGTCATTATATCTCGTACCTGCCCTATTCCCATAGTTTCTTAATGATTATCCCTATGTAATTCTTAATGCATTGAATCTGTAGATCGCTTTAGATAGTATCATCATTTGCATGATACTGATACTGATTCTTCTAATCCATGAACATGGGATGTATTTCCATTTGTTTGTGTCATCTATGATTTCTTTCAGCAGTGTTTTACAGTTCTCTCTGTAGTCCGTAATCTATCATCCATATTGCCATTATAAGAATAAAGACCACAGTTCAATTTATTTATTTAAATAGCTTTTAGGGTAGAAGTGGTTTTTGATTACATAGATTAATTGTATAGTGATAAAGTCTGAGAGTTTATTGCATCTATCACCTGAGTAGTGTACATTGTATCCAACAGGTATATATTTATTCCTCACTCTCCTTCCATCCTAAGTCTCCAAAGTCCATTATACCACTCTGTATGCCTTTGCGTACCCATAGCTTAGCTCTCAGTTATAAGCAATAATATACAATATTTAATTTTCCCTTTCTGAGTTCCTTCACTTAGAATAATGGCATCCAACTCCATTCAGGTTGCTGTGAAAGACATTATTTTATTCTTCTTTTTGTGGCTGAGTAGTATTCCATGGTGCATATATACCACATTTTCTTAATCTACTCATCAGTAGATGGGCACTTAAGTTGGTTCCATATTTCTGCAATTGTGAATTGTGTTGTGATAAATATACCCATTCAGGTGTCTTTTTGATATAATGACTTTTTTTCCCTTTGGGTAATTACCCAGTAGAGGGATTGCTGCATTGAATAGTAGATTTATTTTTAGTTATTTAAGAAATCTCCGTACTGTTTTCTATAGAGGTTGTACTAATTTACATTTTCACCAGCAGTGTATAAGTGTTCCCTTTTCACCCCATCCACACCAAGATCTATTTTTTTGTTTTTGTTTTTGTTTTTGTTTGTTTGTTTGTTTTTAATAATGGCCGTTTTGGCTGAGGTTAGGTGGTATTGCATTGTGGTTTTAATTTTCAATTCCCTGATGACAAGTGGTGTTATGCATTTTTTCATATATTTGTTGGCCTATTTTATGTCTTCTTTTGAGAAATCTATGTATGTCATTTGCCCACTTTTTGGTGGGATTATTTTTTTCTTGCTGATTTGTTTGAGTTCCTTGTAGATTCTGGATATTAGTTTTTTGTCAGATACATAGTTTGCAAACCTTTTCTCCCACATGCTGGGTTGATTGTTTACTCTGGTGATTATTTGTTTTGCCATGCAAAGAGGCTTTTTAATTTAAATGGGTCCCATTTCTTTATTTTTGTTTTTGTTACATTTGCTTTTGGGGCCTTAGTCATAAATTTCTTTCTGGCCAATGTCCAGAAGAGTTTTTCTCTAGGTTTTCTTCTAGAATTTTTATGCTTTCTGGTCATAGATTTAAGTCTTTGATACACTTTGAGTTGATTTTTGTATGTAGTGAGAGATTGGAGTCTAGTGTCATTTTCATATATATGGCTATTCAGTTTTCCCAGAACCATTTATTGAATAGGATGTGCTTTCCCCAATTTGTGTTTTTGTATGCTTTATTGAAGATCAGTTGGTTGTAGTGTTTGGCTTTATTTCTGGGTTCTCTATTCTTTTCCGTTGGTCTATGTATCCACTTTTATACCAGTACCATGCTGTCTTGGTAACTATAGCCTTGTAGTATAATTTGAAGTCAGGTAAAAGTGATGCCTCTAAATTTGCTTTTTTTGTTGTTGTTGTTGTTTTTGGCTTGGGATCATTTAGGCTATTTGAGCTCTTTTTTGATTACATATGCATTTTATGGTTGTTTCTTCCATTTCTGTGAAAAAAATGACGTTGGTATTTTGATAGGAAATGCTTTGAATTTGTAGATTGCTTTTGAATAGTACATTCATTTGCATGATATTGATTCTTCTGATCCATGAGCATAGGATGTATTTCCCATGCTTTGATTTTTAAAATTCTATTGAGACTTTGATTTTTAAAAATTTATTGAGACTTGTTTTGTGTCTTAGAGTGTATGATCTATCTTGGAGAATGTTCCTTATGCTGATGAGATGAAAGTATTTGTGTCATCTATGATTTCTTTCAGCAGTGTTTTATAGTTCTCCTTGTAGAGATCTTTCACCTCCTTGGTTCAGTATATTCCTAGGTATTTTATTTTATGTTTTGCAGCTATTGAAAAAGGGATTGAGTTCTTGATTTGATTCTCAGCTCGGTTATTTTTGGTGTATAGAAGTGCTACCTGTTTATATACATTGATTTTGTAACCTGAGACTTTGCTGAATTCGTTTATCAAATCTAGAAGTCTTTTGGACAAGTCTTTAGGGTTTTCTAGATATATGAGAATATCATCAGGCAACAGAGATGGTTTGACTCCCTTTTTTCCAATTTGAATGTCTTTAATTTCTTTCTCTTGTCTGATTGCTCTGGCTGGGACTTCCAGTGTTCTGTTGAATAGAAGTGAATGTAAGCATCCTTGTCTTGTTTTAGGTCTTAGGGGGAATGCTTTCAACTTTTTCCCATTCAGTATGATGTTGGCTTTATGCTTGTCATATAGAGTTTTTATTATTTTGAGGTATGTTCTTTCTATGCCTAGTTTGTTGAGGGTTTTTTTTTTTTTTTATCATGAATGGATGGTGGCTTTTATCAAATGCTTTTTCTGCATCTAGTAAGATGGTCATATGGTTTGGTTTTAATTCTGTTTTTGTGATATATTGCATGTATTGACTTGTGTATGTTAAAACATCCTTGCATCCCTGGGATGAAACCAACTTGATTATGGTGTATTATCTTTTTGATGTGATGTTGGATTCGATCTGCTAGTATTGTGTTGAAAATTTGTGTACTGATGTTCATCAGGGAAATTGGTCTATAGCTTTCTTTTTTTGTTACGTCCTTTCCTGGTTTTGGTATCAGAGTGATACTGACTTGATAGACATAGTTAGGGAGGATTCCCTTTTTCTTACTCTTTTGGACTAGTTTCAGTAGGATTGGTACTAATTCTCGTTTCCATATCTGGTGGAATTCAGCTGTGAATCCATCTGACCCTGGGTTTTTGGGTTGTTGTTGGCAACTTTTTAAAAAATTATTATTATTACTGATTCAATCTCACTACTCGTTTTTGGTCTGTTCAGGATTTCCATATATTCCTGCTTCAATCAAGAAAAGTTGTGTTTCCAAGAATTTATCCATTCCCTCTAGATTTTCTAGTTTGTATACATAGAAATGTTCATAGTAGACTTCAATAATATTTGTATTGTGGTGTTGGTTGTAATGTCTCCATTTTCATTTCTAGTTGAACTTATTTGAATCTTTTCTTTGTTAATCTATCAATTTAGTTTATTTTTTTTAAAAGAACCAACTTTTTGTTTCATTGATCTTTTGTAGTTTTTGTTTCAAATTTAATTTTGTTCTGCTCTGATCTTTGTTATTTCTTTTCTTCTGCTAGCTTTGAGTTTGGTTTGTTCTTGTCTAGTTCCTTGAGGCATGATATTAGGTTGTGAATCTGTGATCTTTTGAACCTTTTTTAGTTTGTTTTTGAGACAGAGTCTCACTCTGTTGCCCAGGCTGGAGCACAGTGGCACGATCTTGGCTCACTGCAACCTCCGCTCCCTGGGTTCAAGTGATTCTCCTGCCTCAGCCTCCTGAGTAACTGGGATTATAGACGCCTGCCACTGCGCCTGGCTAATTTTTGTATTTTTAGTAGAGACAGGGTTTCACCATCTTGGCCAGGCTGTTCTTGAACTCCTGACATCATGATCCACCCGCCTCAGCCTCCCAAAGTGCCGGGATTACAGATGTGAGCCATGGTGTGCAGCCCTTTTGAACTTTTTGATGTAGGTACTTAGCACTATAAACTTTCCTCTTAGCACTGCTTTTGCTGTATCCCAGAGGTTTGATGGCTTGTGTCATATCATCATTCATTTAGAAGAATTTTTCAATTTTCATCTTGATTTCATTGTTAACCCTAAAATCATTTGGGAGCAGGTTGTTTAATTTCTATGTATTTGTATAGTTTTGAGGGCTCCTTTTGGTGTTGATTTCTAGTTTTAGTCCACTGGGTCTTAGAAGATACTTGATATGACTTTGGTTTTTAAAAATGTATTGAGACTTGTTTTGTGTCCTGGAATGTATGATCTATCTTGGAGAATGTTCCATATGCTGATGAGATGAAAGTATGTGCCGCAGATCTTGGGTAGAATGTTCTGTAACTATTGATTAGGTCTGTTTGCTAGAGTTTAGTTTAATTTAATTCTAGTGTTTCTTTGTTGACTTCCTGTGTGGATAATCCGTCTCCTACTAGAATTATTTTTCTGACTCCTTCTCACTTGGGTAGACTATTTCTAGTACTCCTGATTTTATTTTTTATTTGTAGTTTTTTCACTATTTTTTCCCTTTGAGGATGTGACCTTAATGTTAGTAATTTATGGTGGCCTAATTTGACTGTCAGTGCTTGCAGGGTTGTAAAGACTCTGTATGAGTTCCTTGTTATAGAGAGCTTTGTATGATGTCTTTCTCAGATGCTGGTGACAGTAGCAATGTGGTAGGCGTGTGAGCAGGTTCACTGTCTCACGTGCGGTTGGAATTGCAGAGGTCTCTTGATATGTTTATCTTCTTCCACAGTGGTATACATTTATTTATTTATTTATTATTTTTCCCTTAGTATTTTACTTACTTGGTTGAACAGTTCAGGCTTCAGGCCAGTAGGGGAGATGTCCATGTGTAAAAGCCAGTTGTGGCTAAAGCACATGGGTAAATGCAATACCCAATGGTTGGCAGATGTCACAGCCTTAACAGAGGTGGCTGGGGAGCTATCATGGGGAAGGGAAGGAGCCACCTTAGCTCTCCTGCCAGGCCAGTTAGATAGTCATCCACCTCCCATTCGTACTCCTGACCCACTGTTCTGGGTATTCAGATCAGAAAGACCCCTTTTCATCTGCAAGAATGTTGATGCTCCATGTAGGGAGCTTCTTTCAAAGCATCTGTGGTTTCTTTCAGTTTTCCTGTTAAGTTCCTGCGTTGCTTCTTGGAAAAAGAGCTCACAGTGTGAATCTCTACACTCTATTTTGTCTTTGCAAGTAGGAGAGGCGTACTAACAATGCCTCCCATCTACCATCTTGGGGGGAAAAACAACCACCACCAAACCACAGTTCTTTTGAAAAAGCAAAATGGATCATGGTTCTCTCTAGCTTTAAATTCTTTGTCAGTTTTTCGTTCATCATAGATATAAACATTTTTAGTTTGGCCTGAAAGGTGCTCTGTGACCTTTCAGGGCAATATAGGTCTTGGTACATTGGCCCATGAGGCTCTCTTTCTGGAAAGCCCCTGCTCCTACCTGTAGATGCACATCAGTCATCTTTTAAAATTCATCTTAGATTTCTCCTCCAGTTTCCCACCCCCACCCCTCACCCAAGGTAAAATGAAGTATACTATCTTTTATGGGAGGATAGTACAGTACAGAGATTGGAGTATGAGTTTTGGAATCAGACTGAGGCCTAAATTCTGGCTCTACCACGTAGGATATGTGGGATCTTGGATGTATTTCTTTAATTCCCCTGTGCCTCAGATTTCTTATTTGTAAAATGGATTTGTAATTGAACTTACCATGTGGAGTTATGAGGTTTAAAGGAAACAATCATATGAGAAGCATTTAGAACAATTACAGCCATAAAAGCCCGTGCTGAAGCTTATTCATTATTCCTTTTACTACTCTGTTCTGTATAAACCTTTATTATAACTCCTCTGACACTTTTTACCCTCATTTGTTTGCATATGTCTCTCCTTGTAGTATTTTAGGCTTTTCCAGAATAGTGATTATATATGATTCACTTCTGTGTCCCCAGAGACTAGCCTTCTGTGTTGCATACAGGAACATATCAGTATATGTTTGTGGATGAATGAGTTTGTCAACAACAGTGGAAAGCATATGTACTATTTATGTTGTAGGGAAAATTTTGTGCTTCACTGGAAAACTGAATGGGTTAGAACAATCTCTTCTAGGTTATCTGATTCTGATTTTATGGAGGCTTTGGGCTTTCATTGACCTTGAGCTATTTTACAATTCTGTAAATTGTAGATAATTGATAGAAACGAATAATACCTGTTTTGGACATTCAACTAGATTCAGCCCAGTAGAGATTCAATTGCCTTTTTTCCTTATTATGGAAGAAGCAAGAATTTTGCCTCCATTTCAATAAACTTGACCTACAAATTGTTTTCCTTTGAATTCTCCTTTGAATTGCTTGTAACCTCTTACTAATTCCCTCATTAATAATGAGTTAAATAAAACCTGTGATACAAACTCACTTGACATCTGTATGAAATCCACGATTTTATCCTTATTTTGAAAATTAACCGTTTAACATTGCTCAACTCTTATCTCATGATGATCTTATACATTTCAGAATATTTTACATGATAAACTGTAAAAGACACACTCTAGATGCGATCTGAAACCATCTTTTCTTTGGGACACCAAGATTATCATTCATAATTAATACACATTAGTCATTTAAGGCCAAGTTTGGGGCTTTTTGTCTAATGGGAGGCTGGTTTCTAGGTCTTTTTTGCTAAAACTTGCACAACTTTTATAACAACTTGTCTCCTCCCATGAGGCAGACAACAAAGACAAAAATCTTTTTAAGTATGTAGAGAATCATATGGGGCCCTTATGGAGCTCTGCGCATATGGAATCAGACGTGTAGGGATAGTCTTAAGGATTATAAAAAGGAAGATTTGGCAGAATAATAAAGGAAAGAAAATTATATCTTGAACAGCTTTTCAATCTTTATCAAATTATAACTATTACAAAGGTCATTTAACCATAAAAAGTCCACCTTAATTAGATCCACTAACCTTCTGGAAAATGACAAAGTATAAATTATAAAAAGCTACTAAAGGAAAGCGGGTAAATTTAGGACTGGCCACACACAAAAAAACTCTAATTTGGACTAACTGAAGAAAAGAATCAGTCTAAGTTAGTGGCATTATTTATTTATGGCAAACTTTGTCAAGAAATGCAAATTTGCAAAGGTCAAGTGTTACAGAGTAAGGTCTTACTTGCGGTGCTTTAATGAGAAGACAAGTCGTTTGTAATCAACACATTAATTGTATGCAAGTGTACATGGTTAAAAACTACTCAAAAACAACAGGTTTCCTTCATTAAATTAAACATTCTGCCTGCTTACATTTCGATTACACTTTCACTTGCTTCAGAGAACAAATGTAAAATTCCTAATTATCAGCATATACATTAGTGAGGATGCTGAGTTTCTTAAGAGATTTTTCTCTATGTTGTATATAATGTTCTACTTATCTCCCTCTTCTTTAAAGATGTAGCTGCTGATGCTTATTATTTAAGTGTCTATTAGCATTTAAAAGATTGATCAGTGATCTGTAGGCTTTTAAAGATTGGTTAAAAAGTATATAAGGTCAATAGCCAAAGCAATAACAAGAACCATCAGTTGCTGAGCATTTACAATGCATCAGAACTGTGCCAAACCCTTTATATGTAACCTCTCATAAGAACACCCATTTTGCAGATGAGGTAAAATACTTTTGCTTTCCCTAATTAATTGTTCCCTCCTCCTCCCTGTCCCTCCACCCTCTGCATGACTGGCTCCTTATTTTTCTTATCAAGTAAAACTACCTCCCAATAGGAGGCCTTCTAGACCATGCAATCTAGGTAGGTTCTTACAAACAACTTTCCTGACACCTTGTGCTTTTCCTTCGTGGCACTTAACTCGTAAGTATAAATTGATTTGCTTGCTTATTTGCTTTCCATCTATGCCCTGCTAGACTGCAAACTCTACTGGGGCTTTTGCTCTGTTGACTATTGTCTTACTAGGGATTTAAAAGATATTTGTTGAAGAGACAAAATACACATTTTTCTGAGCTGGTAAAAAGCAAATACTTTTAAACCCAGAACTTTGTGAAGATAAAGTCCATGCTCTTGCCAGAAGCCTTTGGTTTGCATCTCTCTTTGGGTAGCTAGTTTTCACCCTTGTTCTGCCCCTTTACTTCACAGTCTCTGTGATGAAGCCATCTTGTGTTCCTTGCAAGCCGAGCTGCCTTGCTTGTTAGTTTCTGGAAAAAGTTGTAAAGCCTTAATTCTTGAAAACATTGTGTTATTCTGATCTCAGTGGACACTGTTATCACCCTGCTGTCTGTTAGCTTAATTGAAACCTGCCCTCCTCTTGGGAGGACTGGGTTGTGCAAGGTGACTTCATGACAAGCAATGCTTATATGAAAGCACTCAAAGGATGTCAAACAGTCAGAAAAGTTGAGGAAGGATTTTAGTGGAGATAAAAGAGATAAAATGAGGGATGTTGACAAGCCAGAATGCAGTTTTTGATTTTCCTTCTCTACTTTCACATTCAGTTAAAATGTTGCAGCAGGTTTAATAAAAGGAAGCACTGGGTTGTGTCCTAAAATACCAGGAAGGTCTAAAAAATATCTCTGACTATTGTAGTGATGAAGAAAAGTTGGAGAGTTGAGAAACAGTTGTTTTATTGATAGAAGATGATTGTTTATTAAAATTGTACCATCTTCTTTCCCTAGAAATTCCTTAGGAAAATACAAAAATCACAATATTTATGTATTCTTTCATTCACTCAATATTTGCTAGACATACTTCTTAATGTAAGAAACACAAAATTGTGATATAGGCCCTAGATTTTGCACACTAATAGAGAGAAAATACAAATAGACAACTTTATAGAGTGTACTTAAATTGAGTTATGAGGAAAAAGTGCTAGAAGAGTTCTGGAGAAGGAGGGGATTCATTTAAAAACTGTCTAATGTGAGAAGTACCATTTGACTAATCCTGAACAAATCAGTTTCATTGTATCAATGAAGTTGTTGATATGGGCATAGCATTTGAGACAGAGAAGCTGGAAGGAATGAAATATAGAACTAGTTAAACAAGAAAAAGGGCAGAAAGGTTTGTATTGGTTGGTATGAATGATACATTTTGGGAAGTTTTAGGATTACGATTATAAAGGTTATTTGGGAGACTGATATTTAATGGCCTTGATGCTCTGCTAAGGAGTTTATATTTTGTTTAGGTAATAGAGAACAATTACAGGTATTTTTGCTAAGTATAAGGAGGTTTTTAAAAATACAATACTTATTTTGGCAGTTTACCATGACCTGGAGAGATGAAAGATTATTTTGGAAGAAAATTCTCCATGGGTCTCTCACATTTCTACATATCTTCTGAGCAGAGGAATTGACAGATTTTGTTCCAGACTATCTTTTCAAGAATGTTTATATAGCGAACAGTCTTGGAAGATAAAAATAGTGCCTCCCTTATAGGAGAGGAAAAAGCACCCCTTTAAAAGATTGGAGTTTTCTAAGCTCAGAGTCCCTCTGCGTGATACAAATTCATTGCATACTCACCATCCACCTGGGCTTCTGAGCATCTCCCCAGTGGGACTTGGGAAACAAAGAGAACCTAGACAAACATGAAGCTTGTAAAGCTTGCTGTGCCATGAGTTATAAAGTCATTTCTGTCTTACCCAGGAGTCTCATGGCTTTTGATGGCAACCATGAAACTATGAGGGGTTAACTTGTTAGTCTGCAAGTAAGATAAACCTCAGAGCTTTCACAGTTTTCAACAGAGTGAAATCTTAAAGTTCAAGGAAGCAGTGATTATAGAAATTCATTAAGGCACAGTAAAGTATTAGTGGTGTATATGAGGCTAAAGTTGTTCTAAAGGTAGCAACATGTGTCTGTAAACTGGGAAAATGGGGAAATAAACTAGTCAAGAAAAACGGTTTTCGGGCATTGATTTCACGTGGGATGATGTTTATCTCATTAAAAATAAATTAGATTAAGAGAATGAAAAGACAAGCCACAGAAGGAGAAAAGATTTGTAAAACACCTATCTGGTAAAGGACTGGCCTCCAAAATATACAAAGAACTCTTGAAACCCAGAAATAATAAAACAATCCAATTAAAAACTGGACAAAAGATCTGAAAACACCTCACAAGAGAAGATATGCAGATGACAAGTAAACATATGAGAAGGTGTTCAACATCATATGTTATTAGGGAATTGTGAATTAAAACAATAAAATACTACTAAAATGGTTAAAATAAAAAATACAGACAATACCAAATGCCGATAAGGATGTGGATCATTAAGAACACCTACGGTAGTCTCCACCTCTGGGGACAGCGCACAGCTGAAGACCAACAGGGGAAGTAGCGGGAGCCGGTGCAGACGCGAACGACTCTGTCTGACAGCTTTGGGGAGAGCCGCGGATCTCCCAACGCGGAGGATGAGATCTGAGAACGGACAGACTGCCTGCTCAGGTGTGTCCCTGACCCCTGAGTAGCCTAGCTGGGAGAAATCCCCCACTAGGGGCAGTCTGACACCCCACACCTCACAGGGTGGAGTACACCCCTGAGAGGACACTTCCAAAGGAAGAATCAGACAGGTACACTCGCTGTTCAGCAATATTCTATCTTCGGCAACCTCTGCTGCTGATACCCAGGCAAACAGGGTCTGGAGTGGACCTCAAGCAATCTCCAACAGACCAACAGAGAGTCCTTCTGACTGTCAGAAGGAAAACTATCAAACAGGAAGGACACCTATACCAAAACCCCATCAGTTCGTCACCACCATCAAAGACCAGAGACAGATAAAACCACAAAGATGGGGAAGAAGCAGGGCAGAAAAGCTGGAAATTCAAAAAATAAGAGCGCATCTCCCCCTGCAAAGGAGCGCAGCCCATCACCAGCAACGGATCAAAGCTGGTCAGAGAATGACTTGGACGAGAGGAGAGAAGAAGGCTTCAGTCCATCAAACTTATCAGAGCTAAAGGAGGAATTACGTACCCAGCGCAAAGAAACTAAAAATCTTGAAAAAAGAGTGGAAGAATTGACAGCTAGACTCATTAATGCAGAGAAGATCATAAACGAAATGACAGAGATGAAAACCATGACACGAGAAATACGTGACAAATGCACAAGCTTCAGTAACCGACTCGATCAACTGGAAGAAAGAGTATCAGCGATTGAAGATCAAATGAATGAAATGAAGCGAGAAGAGAAACCAAAAGAAAAAAGAAGAAAAAGAAATGAGCAAAGCCTGCAAGAAGTATGGGATTACGTAAAAAGACCAAATCTACGTCTGATTGGGGTGCCTGAAAGTGAGGGGGAAAATGGAACCAAGTTGGAAAACACTCTTCAGGATATCATCCAGGAGAACTTCCCCAACCTAGTAGGGCAGGCTAACATTCAAATTCAGGAAATACAGAGAACGCCACAAAGATACTCCTCGAGAAGAGCAACTCCAAGACACATAATTGCCAGATTCACCAAAGTTGAAATGAAGGAAAAAATCTTAAGGGCAGCCAGAGAGAAAGGTCGGGTCACCCACAAAGGGAAGCCCATCAGACTAACAGCAGATCTCTCGGCAGAAACTCTACAAGCCAGAAGAGAGTGGGGGCCAATATTCAACGTTCTTAAAGAAAAGAATTTTAAACCCAGAATTTCATATCCAGCCAAACTAAGTTTCATAAGTGAAGGAGAAATAAAATCCTTTACAGATAAGCAAATGCTTAGAGATTTTGTCACCACCAGGCCTGCCTTACAAGAGACCCTGAAGGAAGCCCTAAACATGGAAAGGAACAACCGGTACCAGCCATCGCAAAAACATGCCAAAATGTAAAGACCATCGAGGCTAGGAAGAAACTGCATCAACTAACGAGCAAAATAACCAGTTAATATCATAATGGCAGGATCAAGTTCACACATAACAATATTAACCTTAAATGTTAATGGACTAAATGCTCCAATTAAAAGACACAGACTGGCAAACTGGATAAAGAGTCAAGACCCATCAGTCTGCTGTATTCAGGAGACCCATCTCACATGCAGAGACATACATAGGCTCAAAATAAAGGGATGGAGGAAGATCTACCAAGCAAATGGAGAACAAAAAAAAGCAGGGGTTGCAATCCTTGTCTCTGATAAAACAGACTTTAAACCATCAAAGATCAAAAGAGACAAAGAAGGCCATTACATAATGGTAAAGGGATCAATTCAACAGGAAGAGCTAACTCTCCTAAATATATATGCACCCAATACAGGAGCACCCAGATTCATAAAGCAAGTCCTTAGAGACTTACAAAGAGACTTAGACTCCCATACAATAATAATGGGAGACTTCAACACTCCGCTGTCAACATTAGACAGATCAACGAGACAGAAAGTTAACAAAGATATCCAGGAATTGAACTCATCTCTGCACCAAGCGGACCTAATAGACATCTATAGAACTCTCCACCCCAAATCAACAGAATATACATTCTTCTCAGCACCACATCGCACTTATTCCAAAATTGACCACATAATTGGAAGTAAAGTACTCCTCAGCAAATGTAAAAGAACAGAAATTATAACAAACTGTCTCTCAGACCACAGTGCAATCAAACTAGAACTCAGGACTAAGAAACTCAATCAAAACCGCTCAACTACATGGAAACTGAACAACCTGCTCCTGAATGACTACTGGGTACATAACGAAATGAAAGCGGAAATAAAGATGTTCTTTGAAACCAATGAGAACAAAGATACAACATACCAGAATCTCTGGGACACATTTAAAGCAGTGTGTAGAGGGAAATTTATAGCACTAAATGCCCACAAGAGAAAGCAGGAAAGATCTAAAATTGACACTCTAACATCACAATTAAAAGAACTAGAGAGGCAAGAGCCATCACATTCAAAAGCTAGCAGAAGGCAAGAAATAACTAAGATCAGAGCAGAACTGAAGGAGATAGAGACACAAAAAACCCTCCAAAAAATCAATGAATCCAGGAGTTGGTTTTTTGAAAAGATCAACAAAATTGACAGACCGCTAGCAAGGCTAATAAAGAAAAAAAGAGAGAGGAATCAAATAGATGCAATAAAAAATGATAAAGGGGATATCACCACTGACCCCACAGAAATACAAACTACCATCAGAGAATACTATAAACGCCTCTACGCAAATCAACTAGAAAATCTAGAAGAAATGGATAATTTCCTGGACACTTACACTCTCCCAAGGCTAAACCAGGAAGAAGTTGAATCCCTGAATAGACCAATAGCAGGCTCTGAAATTGAGGCAACAATTAATAGCCTACCCACCAAAAAAAGTCCAGGACCAGATGGATTCACAGCTGAATTCTACCAGAGGTACAAGGAGGAGCTGGTACCATTCCTTCTGAAACTATTCCAATCAATAGAAAAAGAGGGAATCCTCCCTAACTCATTTTATGAGGCCAACATCATCCTGATACCAAAGCCTGGCAGAGACACAACAAAAAAAGAGAATTTTAGACCAATATCCCTGATGAACATTGATGCAAAAATCCTCAATAAAATACTGGCAAACCGGATTCAGCAGCACATCAAAAAGCTTATCCACCATGATCAAGTGGGCTTCATCCCTGGGATGCAAGGCTGGTTCAACATTCGCAAATCAATAAACGTAATCCAGCATATAAACAGAACCAAAGACAAGAACCACATGATTGTCTCAATAGATGCAGAAAAGGCTTTTGACAAAATTCAACAGCCCTTCATGCTAAAAACGCTCAATAAATTCGGTATTGATGGAACGTACCTCAAAATAATAAGAGCTATTTATGACAAACCCACAGCTAATATCATACTGAATGGGCAAAAACTGGAAAAATTCCCTTTGAAAACTGGCACAAGACAGGGATGCCCTCTCTCACCACTCCTATTCAACATAGTGTTGGAAGTTCTGGCTAGGGCAATCAGGCAAGAGAAAGAAATCAAGGGTATCCAGTTAGGAAAAGAAGAAGTCAAATTGTCCCTGTTTGCAGATGACATGATTGTATATTTAGAAAACCCCATCGTCTCAGCCCAAAATCTCCTTAAGCTGATAAGCAACTTCAGCAAAGTCTCAGGATACAAAATTAATGTGCAAAAATCACAAGCATTCTTATACACCAGCAACAGACAAGCAGAGAGCCAAATCAGGAATGAACTTCCATTCACAATTGCTTCAAAGAGAATAAAATACCTAGGAATCCAGCTTACAAGGGATGTAAAGGACCTCTTCAAGGAGAACTACAAACCACTGCTCAGTGAAATCAAAGAGGACACAAACAAATGGAAGAACATACCATGCTCATGGATAGGAAGAATCAATATCGTGAAAATGGCCATACTCCCCAAGGTTATTTATAGATTCAATGCCATCCCCATCAAGCTACCAATGAGTTTCTTCACAGAATTGGAAAAAACTGCTTTAAAGTTCATATGGAACCAAAAAAGAGCCCGCATTGCCAAGACAATCCTAAGTCAAAAGGACAAAGCTGGAGGCGTCACGCTACCTGACTTCAAACTATACTACAAGGCTACAGTAACCAAAACAGCATGGTACTGGTACCAAAACAGAGATATAGACCAATGGAACAGAACAGAGTCCTCAGAAATAATACCGCACATCTACAGCCATCTGATCTTTGACAAACCTGAGAGAAACAAGAAATGGGGAAAGGATTCCCTATTTAATAAATGGTGCTGGGAAAATTGGCTAGCCATAAGTAGAAAGCTGAAACTGGATCCTTTCCTTACCCCTTATACGAAGATTAATTCAAGATGGATTAGAGACTTAAATGTTAGACCTAATACCATAAAAACCCTAGAAGAAAATCTAGGTAGTACCATTCAGGACATAGGCATGGGCAAGGACTTCATGTCTAAAACACCAAAAGCAACGGCAGCAAAAGCAAAAATTGACAAATGGGATCTAATTATACTAAAGAGCTTTTGCACAGCAAAAGAAACTACCATCAGAGTGAACAGGCAACCTACAGAATGGGAGAAAATTTTTGCAACCTACTCATCTGACAAAGGGCTAATATCCAGAATCTACAAAGAACTCAAACAAATATACAAGAAAAAAACAAACAACCCCATCAAAAAGTGGGGAAAGGATATGAACAGACATTTCTCAAAAGAAGATATTCATACAGCCAACAGACACATGAAAAAATGCTCATCATCACTGGCCATCAGAGAAATGCAAATCAAAACCACAATGAGATACCATCTCACACCAGTTAGAATGGCAATCATTAAGAAGTCAGGAAACAACAGGTGTTGGAGAGGATGTGGAGAAATAGGAACACTTTTACACTGTTGGTGGGATTGTAAACTAGTTCAACCATTATGGAAAAGAGTATGGCAATTCCTCAAGGATCTAGAACTAGATGTACCATATGACCCAGCCATCCCACTACTGGGTATATACCCAAAGGATTATAAATTAGTCTACTACAAAGACACATGTACACGTATGTTTATTGCGGCACTATTCACAATAGCAAAGACTTGGAATCAACCCAAATGTCCATCTGTGACAGACTGGATTAAGAAAATGTGGCACATATACACCATGGAATACTATGCAGCCATAAGAAAGGATGAGTTTGCGTCCTTTGTAGGGACATGGATGCAGCTGGAAACCATCATTCTTAGCAAACTATCACAAGAAGAGAAAACCAAACACCGCATGTTCTCACTCATAGGTGGGAACTGAACAATGAGATCACTTGGACTCGGGAAGGGGAACATCACACACTGGGGTCTATCATGGGGAGGGGGGAGGGGGGAGGAGGGAGGGATTGCATTGGGGAGTTATACATGATATAAATGATGAATTGATGGGTGCTGACGAGTTGATGGGTGCAGCACACCAACATGGCATAAGTATACATATGTAACAAACCTGCACGTTATGCACATGTACCCTAGAACTTAAAGTATAATAAAAAAAAAAAAAGAAAAAAAAAAAAAAGAACACCTACTTACTGCCAGTAGGAATGTAAAAGGGTATAACCACTTTGGAAGATAGTTGGACAATTTCTTACAAAACTAAACATACTCTTAACATAAAATCCAGCAATTGTGTTATTTACTATTTACCTAAATGTGTTAAAAACTATGAGTGTATAAAAACCTTCACATGACTGTTTATAGCAACTTTATTCATACTGGCCAAAACTCGGAAACAACCAAGATAGCCTTCAGTATGTGACTGGCTAAACAAATTACAGTGCATCCATACAATGAGATATTATTTAGCATTAAAAATAGACTCCTGAGCTACAAAAACACGTGGAGGAAACTTAAAGGCACATTACTAAGTGAAAGAAGCCAGTATGAAAAAGCTACACACTATATGATTCAAATTGGATGACATTTTGTAAAAGGCAATACTATGGGCTGGGCACAGTGGCTCACGCCTGTAATTCCAGCACTTTGGGAGGTTGAGGTGGGTGGATCACGAGTTCAGGAGTTCAAGACCAGCCTGGCCAACCTGGTGAAACCCCATTTCTACTAAAAATACAAAAATTTAGCTGGGTGTGGTGGCGGGTGCCTGTAATCCCAGCTACTCCAGAGGCTGAGGCAGAGAATTGCTTGAACCCGGGAGGCAGAGGTTGCTGTAAACCATGGTTACGCCATTGCACTCCAGCCTGGGTGACAGGGCGAGACTCCATCTCAAAAAAAAAAAAAGAAAAAGAAAAAGAAAAAAAAAGACAATACTGTGGAGACAGATTAAAAAGATCAGTGTGTGGAGGTTGGGAGTAGAAGGAAGAGAGGGATGAATCAGTGGAGGATAGGGGATTTTTAGGGCGATGAAACCTCTCTGTATGATACTCTAAGAAGGGTGTCTTAAACAGCTGTCAATATCCATAGAATGTACAACACAAAGAATGAACTTTAAGGTAAACTTTATTTAGCAATAATATATCAATATTAGCTCATTAATAATAACAATGTACCACAGTAATTCAAGATGCTAATAACTGGGGAAACTGTGGTGGGAGGTGGGGGAGAGAATATATGGAAACTCTCTTTCTGCCCAATTTTCCTGTAAACCTGCAACTGCTCTAAAAGCTGAAGTCTATTAATTAAAAAAATAGGAAAGATAGGAGGTGATGCTGGGTTATTTGGAGAAACAAATCAATCTAATTTGATGGCCTTGGGTTTGGGGTCCTGCAAGATATGAAGATACTAGTATGGCACATAAATTAAACAGAGGAAAAAGTGACTCACTAGGAAGGCCAACAAAACATTGGGCAAAACAGCATCAAAATTGAGAACAGTTACCTACCCTGGTGGGAATTGAGGGACCATCCACATTCAAAGTACTGCTTGTGTCTGGCTGTTAAACCTCAGGAAAGACAGAAAAATGCTGGGGCTCAAACCTGAAGGATCCTTAATAGGAACTAACTCTCTCCCTTTGCCATTCACATTAGCTTCTAGCTTCAGCGAAACCGACTTTTTTTTTTTTTCCAGATCTTTTTCCTTCTGGATAATAGTCTAACATGTACCAAATTGGCCTTTTTACTCAGAAATATTTGAAATAAAATATCAAAGCATGAAATAAAGCCCCTGTCCTAGAATGGATGCTCGGAGAAGAGTGTTCTTGAATATCTATCTGCCTGCTTATATCACATCATAATAATTATCCTCAATTTCCCCACCCTGAAAGTTCTCTGAAATGTTAGATTTGACCCCTGGTCACTGACTTTCCCTCTATTTATTTAGGCTTTGCCTCCACCCAGCCAACATAGAGCTCCTATCTTGCTGTTTTCCATTTGATACAACCCACAGCAGACCTAAAACACCACCCCAGCCTGACTGCTGAGACCTGTTCAGTTATCTGTCTCCTCAGCTTTGGATCAAACCACTGCACTTTAAAAAAAACTTAATTTTCTTGATAATTAATATATTTGCATACTTAAAAATCAAAAGGAAATAAAAACATATACTATGAGAAGTCTTGTCTCCACCTAGTCCCCATCTATTCCTTCACCTTAAATTTTCTTACTTATATATTTTTAAATCCATCCCCCTCAAGCATTTACTCTTTGAGTTATAAGGAATTCAACTACACTCCATAAGTTACTTTAAAATGTACAATTAAGTTATTATTGACTATAGTCTCCCTGTTGTGCTATCAAGTAATAGGTCTTCTTTATCCTTTCTGTTCCCCGCCCCCCCCACCCCCCCACTGACCATCCCCACCTATCCCTGCAACCCCTCAATCGCCTTCCCAGCTACTGGTAACCATTATAACTATGTGTATATTTTTCTAAGTTGCCTAAGATTCTTTCTGGAGCATCTCATAATATAGCTATTAAAATTCTCACCATAGGTTTCCCTTGATTTCCCATCTAATACTTTTAATATTTGATTGGATTTATTAATTCAATTGATACAGAATGTTTCTTACTACTATTATGTAAGGTACAATTCCGAGTTACTATAGGTTTTGAGAGAGATTCATCTGAGAGCCTATAGGAAGTTATTATCCAAGAAGCTTTATATTCCTACTTTTCTATTGCATATTACAATTAACTTAGTTGTGATCTGCACTCATGATTTCCTACAGGCTTTGGTATAATTAATAAAGAGTTTAATTCTACATGAACAACATTGTAATCTTAATTGTCCATAGGGTAAGAAACTCTTCAATTCATTTTATACAGGAACAAATTTTCACATCCCTCTGAAATTCACAGTGGACAGTGGAACTATATAAACTCATGTTATCCTAGTTTCCATATATCGAGTGCTTCCCTTTAGAACAAAACTTGAAATAATTGTCTAAAATAAATAATTTCACTTTCATACCTCTCATTCTTTCTTCAATCTTTTCCATTTGGGCTCTGTCTCCACTATGTGACTAAGGATGGTCTTCTCTCAAAGACGTGGTAATCCCATGCTGCCAGACCAGTGGGATTGGGAGTTCTCATCTTACTAGACTTCTCAGCAGCACTTGGCAGCTGCCTCATTCTCTCTGAGACATTCTTTTTCTGACTTCCTGGACATTACTCTGATGGTTTTCTTCTTAACTGCCTTTCAGTGATATGTATTTATTCCCCCTTTCTTCAAATTTAAATATTGGTATGCTCCAGGGATAGGGTCAGCGTTCTGATGTAATCGATCTATGCCTTCTCCTTAGGTAATTTTATCTAGTACTTAGCTTCTAAATAACTTCTATATGGTAATGTGAAAGTGAACTAAATATGGCCTGAGAAGGACTCTGTACTTCTATATTTTAATCCTTAAGGGGTAACTGCAACCTAGCTTAATAGGCAGACAAGATTGAAAACCTAACTTAGGAGTATGCACCTGTAACAATAACTGAGTCTTGGCCAATCCCAGCGGCTGTACCTCAACCATTCATACACTGCTAAGTGTTCAGACTATATTCAAATAAGGCAAATGCAACCTGTAACCAATCCAGCCATTCTGTACCTCACTCCCGATTTCTGTACATCATTTCCCTTTTTTTGTCTATAAATCTTCTTCCACCACGAGGCTACACAAACAACCCCATCAAAAAGCGGACAAAGGATATGAACAGACACTTCTCAAAAGAAGACATTTATACAGCCAACAAATGTATGAAAAAAGTTCATCATCACTGTCATTAGAGAAATGCAAATCAAAACCACAATGAGATACCATCTCACACCAGTTAGAATGGCAATCATTAAAAAGTCAAGAAATAACAGGTGCTGGAGAGGATGTGGAGAAATAGGAACATTTTTACACTGTTGGTGGGAGTGTAATAGTTCAACCATTATGGAAGGCAGTGTGGCGATTCCTCAAGGATCTAGAACCAGAAATACTATTTGACCCAGCAATCCCATTACTGGGTATATACTCAAAGGATTAAAATTAATTATACTATAAAGACACATGCACACATATGTTTATTGCAGCACTGTTCACAATAGCAAAGACTTGGAACCAACCCAAATGTCCATCAATGATAGACTGGATAAAGAAAATGTGGCACTTATACACCATGGAATACTATGCAGCCATAAAAAAGGATGAATTCATGTCCTTCACAGGGATATGGATGAAGCTGAAAACCATCATTCTTAGCAAACTAACACAGGAACAGAAAACCAAACACCACATGTTCTCACTCATAAGTGGGAGTTGAACAATGAGAACACATGGACACATGGAGGGGAACACCGGAGCCTGTTGGGGGGTGGCAGACTATGGGAGGGATAGCATTAGGAGAAATACCTAATGTAGATGATGGGTTGATGGGTGCAGCAAACCATCATGGTACATGTATACCTATGTAACAAACCTGCACATTCTGCATGTATCCCAAAACTTAAAGGATGTATATATATAAAAACAGTCTCTGTGAATCTGCTATGATTCTGAGGGTTGCCCGATTCGTGAATTTTTCATTGTTCGATTAAACTCCTTTAAATTTAATTTGACTGAAGTTTTTCTTTTATCAGTGAGGACACTCAAATCTATATGTCCAGCCCTGAAATTTTCCCTGTATTCCATATTCATATATTGAACTGTTCATGTGACATCTCCACTTGCATATCTAATAGGTATCTTGAATCCAAAATACTCAAAACAGAACCTATGATCCTCCCCCAGTTTTCTATCAACCAAGTTGTTGAAGTTAAAATCTGGGTGGTATCCATGTTCCTCTCTTTCCCTCACTCTCAATGTTGATTTCACCTCTAAAACATCTTCTGAATGGATTCACTTCTCTTCCTCTCCACTACATTCACCCTAGACCACTCACCATCATCTTCTGCCTGGAACACTGGGTCATGTCACTTTATCATTTAAAATCTGCCTGCATGTCCAATAACACTTAAATCAACTTTATTATCTTTTGCCTGGCTTACATCTCTCTACAGGATCTGGCCTGAAGAGCTTCCTCTCTGAACTCATCTCATACCATGCTCTCCATAACTATGCTACGTACATGCTCCCCTTCTTTCTCCAGCGTACTCAGTATCTGCTCACTTTAGAGGCTTTGTGCTGTTACCTTTGTCTGGAATGCTCTCATCGTAGATCTCCGCACAGGTTATGCCTTCTTATCAGACAGGACTTAGCTTAAATGTTACCTTATCAGAGTTCCACCTAATGTGAAGTAGTTTCCTCACTTTGTAGCACAGGATACTGCCATTCTTCTCTTTCTGGTATTTTTTTTTTTTTTTGCATATTTATTTATGTATTTCTTTGTTTGCCATCTCCAGTTGGTTGAATATAATGCTCGTACGAGTGGTATGAACTTTATTTTTCTTTTGCAACGTTATCTCCCAGCACATAGTGATGATTATAATTTGCCAGTCATTCGGCCAGGCAGTAGGAATGCAATGGTGAACACAAACAGGGGCTCTCTATTGTTATTTAAAAATGAGTTAGTATATTTAGATAACTTGTTATTCAGGTATTCATTCAATAAATATTTATTAAGAGCTTATTATATTCCAAGCCTGGGGAATATGGCAGCGAACAACACAAAAAGTGCCCTTGACCTCCTGAAGTAAACATTCCAGAAAGAAAGCAGAAAAGGAAATAACAGATAAACAGATATGAAATATAATGAGGAGGATGAACTGTCTACTCTTCAGACTAAGAGGATTCAGCGGGGAAGGTGGAGGAAATGAGTTAGGAATACGCTTGGCAAGTCCAAGGAGCAGCAGGGTGTCCACTCTGGCTGCAGCAGCATGAGTAAGGGAGAGAATGGGGCAAAATGAAGTTGATGAGTCAGTCAAGGGCCTATCTTGTGTGGCTTTGGATTTTATTCTAATTGTGATGGGAATACATTAGAGGGTTCAGAGGTAGGGAGTGACATCATCTTTTACTGCAGAGAGAATTGCTTTATGAACTATTTTCTTCTCAGAGAGCTCTTTAGGGGATTGGCTGAGAATACAGTGATTCTTGAGAAACTTGAAATTTTTGGCTGATACTTCTTATACATCAGGCTCTGTGCTGGTAGCAAGAAGTTGTGGAACGTGTTCCCAGATTTGCAGATTCCTTCTTGAGGGGTCTTGGCTAGGCCAGTCTTTCTGGCTTAACACTGCTTCTTCACACTCATGTATTCAAGAAAGCATAAAGAGTGAGGAGGAAAGACAGCAGAGCACTTACGGGAATTCCCTGGCTCGCTGAAGCCTCAAGGAGAAATATGATATAAATAAATTAGCATGCAGAAAGAGTTTGGGCCCTTTCCATAATTAATAAAAACCATCCAAACCAGTAAGGTCTCCTTTGGAATAGTTTCTGAAGGTTGAATGATTCGTGTGCATGAAAGACCAATGTGACTCTGTGTAAAGCAAAACAATCTCTGGGCTTTGTTTGACCTAAAGGTACTTGAATAACCCTCAAGGGTAGCCTAATTAAAAAAATTTTTAAAACTGACTTTCTCACATGTTTGAGCTTTATAGGTGAGGCAATTTCTGAATCAACCAGGATATTAATAAGTAAGTAATTACTAGGAAGGCCAACGAAGGACGCTTTAATGCCTGATCATAAATGGAGAAACGAACCAAAAGAGAATTCTCAGAGGATGGTGTATTCCATCCTTGAATTCTGGAAAGATTGCATTTGGATATTGTATTTTTAAAGACATGCACTTTTGTTTGATATGATTAAAATTGTGATGGTCCATTCATCTGGGACAACAGTGAGGAAATGGAGTCAGGCCATTGCTCTCTCTTTTTGGGAACCATGGTTCAGGCATTCAGCCACAGGTTTCCTGGGATATCCCTGCCTTTCATTTTCTTCTCACATTAAGTGAAAATCAGGTCTTCCAAGTACTCAAGAAAAACCTAAAATATCCCTCTCTGTGACTACAGAGAAATTCCTTCAAACCAGAGATTGAGTTATTTTCTACCTGAGCTTATTTGGGATACATTTTGTTGCTTCTTACAAAGGTGTGAAATGGAGGTTTGGAATTTCCTCATAAATGACCTTTTACAATGACTTCCTGTTATTTTATTTTTTCTGGGGAACCAGAACAGCCATGCAATACCTTCCCACTGTGTGAGGTTGAATAAATCTTTGTAATTTGGAATTAGTCACTTGTGAGATCCTAATTAGCATTTTGAGTAAAGTGTCTATGTTTATTTCTGACCAGGCATGGAATAAGGCTGTGTTAAATTCAGTGTAACATTTTGTTGGCTCCTGCAGTTTGAGAAGCTGATGTCTCATACAAGTGTTTAATATCGCCATCCTAGTCTATTTTTTTTTTCTTCTGTATTGGTGGGCTCCACTTACTTTCCCATCTCTTAACCACTGTTAACTTAGAACCTAATCATGTTTAGTAGTTAATGTGTACCTTGTGAACTTGGCAAACAAAGAACTGATTCAGAGAGAACTCAGAGAAAAGCAGGCTGGCATTTAAACTTTAAACTCAAAAGCAAACAGCCAGGCAAATAATAAAGCACAAAAATGGGCTGTTCAATGATCCTGACGTGGTGATTACAAAGCCCTGCTTTGTATTCTTCGTTTTCTTGTTGAGTATTGCAGCCTGTGCATTGGCACAAGTCCTGGTTTAGAGAGAAGAAAAATAAGATCAACCTCTGACAAATCAACTAGTAAAATCTGTAGGAATGAACCACGTGATCAATCTTGTGTGAGTGAAGAATTTTAGAAGTATCTAAAATGCAATTAAAGTGTGACCTTGGAAGCAGGACTAAATTGTATTTACAGTCTGGTAAATGGAAACCTAGTCAATTATCATGGACTCTTGTCTGGAGATAGATGTGACCACAGAGCGGGCAGGGACTGAACAGAGGAGGCAACCTCAAGAAGAACAAATTTGGTGGTGTATCACAGCAATTTTACAGAGAGGATGCTAAGACCACTGAACACTTCTGGAAGATTTGGCTGTTGGATCTCTGGGGTGGTTCTAGACTCTGGGGTGGTATCATACCTTGGCAACACTGACTCCATTACCAAATGTATCCCCCAAGACACCATCTGTGTATGGCTCTGGCTTCTGTGCTGTGCTGCTTTTTTTTTTTTTCAGGGAGAGAGTTTTCTGATCAGCTACTATCTTATGCTGGATGGATAGTCTGATGGGTGCATTTCTCATGATAAACTAGGAAATTGACATTCTGGCTCCTGTAAGAGCATTTAAGGTGAATCTTTCCCAACAAGCAGATCACCCCTGGAAAGGCTGGCAAAGAGGAACTTCAGGGCTGCCAAGCCAAGGACCTGACCCTGGTTCCCACCCAGCTGCTGGCTCTTAACCTGCTGTAAAAAGAGTATAAGTGCCATAGTGAGGCCTAATAAGAAGCCACAGCATCTCTAATCTGCCATGGTTATAAACTGCATTTTTAATCACTGCACCATTTTGCCTCAGTTTTGCTTATACACACATACTTTGGTGATCTAAAGTCTGTTTCTTTCATACACATTTCCATATTTTTCCTTATGTGTCCTATATGGTAAATTTATGTCCAGGTGCAAGTCATTAATATTTTAGAATAAAATATCTATAGAAGAGGAAGAATGTTGAATACTGGGTATCCATTTTCTATAAACACTGTATTACTACTGCACAATGACAATTTTAACCCCTACTTTAGTTCTGAGCTGGAATTAATACTCTAAGTAGAGACAGTTGCTTTAAAATGTCCTGAAAAGAGAGGAGAGGCATCCTTCCCATACCGGATGCTTCCTATCTGGTGCATTTCCAGTGGGAATACACAAAAGGTTTTTATGAGCCAGGCTCCATAAGCACACAGGGTAGGAAACAGAGCATTGGGATCACATGAAAGCAGAAGAAGAATATTGGTCTCAGGAAGGCTAGAATAGGACTAGAGCACAAGAGCCAAGGCTCTACTCCTGTAAAAGAGACCATAAAACCCCTAAGTGAGAACTCCAACTTTCCGAAAATAAGAAAAAAGGTTTTTCAAAATGAAACATGCTAAAAGCACCAGAATCTCTTCACTCAAATTGTTCAGAGTGTATGATCTCATGTCCTTACATACATACCCCTCAGTAGAGTCATAAGGAAGAGAAATCTCAACATTATGTTTTTATTGCTGCTATTAGCCTTTGAGAACATGAATTGATTATTAACAATGTCATGAAAAACAAATAGTATAGAGGGACAGTGATGATGGGAGAGTATAAAAGACGAGGAAAAAAAACTAATCCTTTCTCTACAACACATGAATTGCTTTTTTACTGTCTACTCCATGGACAAATATATTGGGTAACAAGATGTTGGAAACAAAAATGCAAAGAGGTTATCTTTTCACCATGGTGTAAGGCCCAGGAAGGCAGGGATTCTTATCTTGCTTCACAAACTACTATGTCTCCAGCACTTAGTCTCATGCCTGGAATATGGTAAGGATTCAATACATCCATTGAATAAATTTTTGAATATTATCTTATGGAAGAGAAGATGATATCATGATGAAAATATGAACTATCTGTGCTTAATTTCTGATACAAGTGCCAAATGTAGGCCTGGTTTGCCTGATGACTTAGAGAAAGTACCATATTTTCTGTGGGGTATTTGATTGTGCTGTTCATGCACTTTCCTCTGCCCTGAGCATAAGGAATCTCTCTCTCTCTCTTTTCCCTGCATGGGTTCCCATACTGCTATGAAAATCTAGTTCACTGATGACTGCCTCATGGAGACTTTTCACGATTAATCAAATTGGAATCATTATCCTGCCTTACTCTGTGCATTTGCTACAAGGAATAATAATTGGCATGATGGCAACATTAGAAAAACTTTATCTAAATTTACTTAGACTTTCCCTCTGTTCCTCCCCTCGATTGTCATTTCTTCTTATAATATCTCACTGTCCATTTCTTTCCTTACTGGCCTGGTCTTTCACAGGGTCTAAGATTTATTACTGACAATCTCCAACCCCTGCAACCTCCCGCCACTTAAAGTATTTGTGATATGAAAATTTATCAATATCTAAGACACATTAAATAAGTAATGAGTAAATGACTCATTCTCGTACTACAGAACTCAAGAGATAGTTGACGCCAGTAGACAGAATACTGATCTGATAATCCTGTGACCTTGTTTCTAGAAGGAGATCTGTCACTAACCAGTTTTGTGAACTTAGGCTACTCAATCTGCCTATGCTGCTCTTTTCTCAGGTGTAGGAGTGAGAGTTTGTCTAGAACAGTGCTTCTGTACTTCTGTAAGTACGTATGTATGTTCTGTAACACCGATCCTGAATGTGTCATTCAAAAATATGTTCTGAGATTATATTCACTTCAGAATTGCTATCACCTCCTTGAATATTAGAAAGTTGAAGGATCTGACAAGTCCTGAAATTAAGAAACTGTTTTTCTTTACCTAATAATTTTTTTAAAGGCAGATGTAGCATATTGGTAGTTCCCTAGAGAACCTTATGAGGAAATCACTAGTTGAACTTTCTGAGGAGCTTGGGTGCCATTGCAAATCTCTGTAGCTCTAATGCCAGCTACCGTAGGTACAGAGGTGGAATAGGGTAAGATTTCTGCTTTTCAGACATATAGAATCAAATCTGGGGGAGAGACACAAATAAATGGGACATAGTGACAATTGTAGATTAAGGTCTGTTCAAATAATAATGGGCTTGAGGACTGAGAAGTAAGTAAATCTGCCCAGAGTGGGGACAGAGGATGAGGAAGGGAAGGCTCCACAGGGATGCTGCAATAGAGAAGTTTGGAAAGGATGTTCCAGGCAGAAGAACAAGGCATAAAATCCAAAGGTGTGTTCTAGGCCTGGGAAATAATTCTGAGGTTATGGAGCCTAGAAGCGGAAGCTGCCTAGGAAGAAAGTGGAGGGACAAAGTTCTAGGAAGTGGGTGGAGGACTTGTTTGCCATGTGCCATAAGTGCTACCTTAAGGAATCTGAACTTTATCTTGTAGGTAAAAGGAAAATATCCTTAGATTGGGTTTTCATCATTATCATTACCTAATCAATAAGTATTTCTCAAAAAGAATTTTAAAGTGCTAAGGCAGAGAGGAGCTGGGAGAGACTGCCAGGGAAATTAATTCTCATTCTATTGACACAGCTCAAGTAAGAAATGATGAAGGACTGAATAATGAAATGCAAAAGGATGAGATGGAAGAAATAGTTTTGACAGTAATTTAGGAACTACACAGACCAGTAAGAGTGATTGGATAGAAAGAAAGAGGAATACAAAATACCTGTACAAATTCAGCCTGGGAGAGTGTTGTATGATTATAATATTAATAGGGGTAGGAATTTCCAGGAGTGAACTGTTTCATATAGGTTCTGAATTGGACTAGGGGGTTTTGTTACACAGTAATTCTCCTGTACAAACATATCCATTGATTTTTGTGTTACAGAGTTCAAGAGTGATTTAATGAAAGACTATACAGGATTATTTTTAAGGATGTTCAGCATCCACCAAAATATCTATTTCAAACTAAAATGTGGTAGTATTCAAAACATTCTTGTCAACAAAGCAGCATTTAAATCTGTACTTTTTTTTTATTTTAGCCTCTAAATAGTAAATAATCATTTCTGGGACTATAATTCAATTTTGGTTTTCATTCAACCTGAAATTATTCTTTCAGCCATGGATTATTCTATATACAGAATATCTCAATAGAAGGTTGTGAAACTATTTCCATTTTCTAGTAGGAAACAGAACACAAACAATTTTAGTGATGGTTTATATATTAAGCCATTATTTTTGGAATTAATCCTAAATTTGGCCTTTAACACTAAATATTATTGTTGATAATGGATTAAAATATATTGTATTTGTAGTCAGGGAATGGGATTGTTTCAAAAACATTGTATGCCAGTGAAAATTCGAAATAATATTTTTCTTTTGTAAGGAATTCATGCTTGCTTATCATGTAAAACTTAGCAAAGATTCTAAAGAGTAATTTTCTTAACAACCTTTTAAAGTAGAGGGTTCTTTTATTTAAGGGGAGAAGAACTCCCTTTTAGAGGCAAGATGTGGAAACTAACATGACCCAGGCTGTTTACACAAAGCAGTCCACACCTCCCTGATTATGTCAGATAATTTTGCCTTTACCTGAGACAGCTGTCTTCTATTAGCACTAGAAACAAATAGTAAAATCTATGGTCACTGATCCATGACCACCTTCTCATTTTGAATGTTTTGTCCAAGAGGACCTGGAATCCAGAAACTGAGTTGGTGGAAAAGAGCTGTTGCTAGACATAATTTATCAGAGGAAGGAAAGTACAGTGTCCACCTTAAAAACAAACCAAGCTATCAAAATGACTATGCATTATAAAATGAACACAATGTGGCAGTCAGTGCCACTTTATGATTTCTTTCCCTTTATATCATAAAAAAAAAAAAGATAAAAAGCAAATGGTCTTATCACCACAGGCAAGGCTGCCTCTCCCTCTGCAATTTCTGTGGAGCATTTACGGCAGCTCTGGAATTGTTTTGAAGTAAATTTAGATGTTTTGGAGGGCAGATACATGTAATGGTTGTTTTACTATTCTGGGTTTAATGATAACAGGTTGCTATGTCTAAGCCTTGATATCTTGCAGATTTCTAAATGCATTTTATTGCATTTAGAAGAAATTTTGTAATGTTGAGAAAATGCAATGCAAAAATGAGTAGATACAATGTCCACTTAACTCAGAACAAAACAACCTTATTTCCCCGTAGTTGAAATGGAGGGCAGGGAAGTCAGGCAGTGGTTTCTGAAAGCCAAGAACACAGTAACACTGTGCCATTCTCTGGCCTGATCCAGTGCCACTCCCTTCACTTGATATCTGTTTACTTTGGAGGAGGCAGTTTTTGAGAAAGGATAATAAATATCCTGGCCCAGTGCCCCAGGAGCCATGACAAGCAAAGGCACATACTTGCCTGGAGATAGCCTTTGCGATATTTAAATGTGTGGGTTAATTTTTTATCCACTTTAATAACTGTTTTATTCCTCCTTCTACTTCTTTGCTTTCTCTTTCCACCCTGAAGCCGTGGGTACAGAATCTCTGCAGGCAAGTTGCTCCAGAGCATATTGCAGGACAAACCTGTGACGAATAGTTAAATTCACGGCATCTGGATTCCTAATCCTTTTCCGAAATGGCAGGTGTGAGTGGCTGTGTAAAATATTCTATGTTTACCTTCAACTTCTTGTTCTGGGTAAGTGTTTTCCTTTTAATTATCAATTTTATGCAAGAAAGGGGATCTTGATATACATACCATAAACAAGAACAGACTGTACACTAGAGAAATAGGAGAAGAGAGAAAATATATTTTCCATGTACTTGTTTGGATTTGTTTGTTCTTTCTTTGGTTATTTCAGTAATTGAAAATGAGCCAATGATTCAAAAAAGTGCACTTCAGAATCTGTGAGGATAAACATTTCATAAATGTTTTGATATTGCTGTAAAAACAATCACAAAGGAAAACAAATACCCCTTAACTAAAGGACAGTTATTCTTAGTTGTATATCAAGCAGCCCTCCCTAATTTAAGGACTCTGTGGCAAAAACATGGTCTGATTCCATCCGGAGTCCGGGTCCTGATTCCCGCCCTTCACTTCTGGGTTTGAACAGGTGAATCACAGGGTATGGGGCAATAAAGATCATTTTCAGAGACTCAAAGAAAAAAAAAATGGGTCATGAAAAACTTGAGGGGGAAATGATAAAATTCCTACATCATAAGAAGATCAAACTAAGGCAGTGGATATATATATGTATTGGCATTTTAAAGTCAGTATTTTGATGTGTCATCACCCCACCTTTTAATTGACAGTATTTGTATTTCAGCAATTTGTTATGTTTCTGTTGAAAGCTCATTGACATAGACATAACCAACAAATTGATAAGTGACATCTGTCATTGGAAAAATGGAAAAACAAGGTGTGAAAAGAGCAGGCTGGGATGTTGGGAAATTGACCTTATCATTTTTAGCATATATGGTACAATTAAAGATTGTTTAAATGTCAATCAGTGGAACTAGCACAAAGTATTTAAATGAAAAAAGTATTTCATATACTGGATTAAAAGCTAGCTTATCCACTCCAAGGATGAAAGAACTCTGGTTTTCCTTCTTTAGTAGACCTCTGTTTAGGTCTTTAGTAAACAGACATCTCATATCTATGTGTTGCTATATTTCTGTTCTATTAAAATAATGATGAACTTAATTAAACTTAGCTACATGAATACAGCTTTATTGTATAGACTGATTTTCCATTCAATGATCAGTACAAATAGATACAAATAGATATATTGAGTACAAATAGATATATTGGTGAATTTTAAATAACTAAATATTTTAAAAAGTAAAATAAAGAAGGTAAAACAAATGGACTGTTTTTAGCTTAAAAAATGGGCTGCTTTTGCAAATACTAAATGTAACTCATGCTACATATATGCCAGTTTTTTAGTTAGTTCTGATACATTTCTTCCCTTGAGATATTTAAATTGATTACACATTGGGAGTAGGATATATAAAAAAAGAAAGACCTGTATTCTTTGATTTTGCTTTGTTTCTAGCTTTTTTGTTGTTGTTGTTATGGAGAACTTTGAATAGTCACAAAAGAAGACAGGATAGGTAATCAACTCCATTGTCCAGCCCCAGTGACCACAGAAAGATGGCCAATCTTTCTCCATTTTTACTCTATTCACTTCCCCCACCCCATATTATCTTGAAGCACATCTCAGATATATAATTTTGTCTGTAAGCATTTTAGTATATATATCTCTGAAACTAATAATTCTTGAAAAAATGTAACCACAGCCAGGGCCTCCTATAATCCCAGCACTTTGGGAGACCGAGGTGGGTGGATCACAACGTCAGGAGTTTCAGACCAGCCTGGCCAGCATGGTGAAACGCCACCTCTACTAAAAATACAAAAAATTAGCTGGGCATGGTGGCGGGTGCCTGTAGTCCCAGCTACTCGGGAGGCTGAGGCAGGAGAATTGCTTGAACCTGGCAGGGGGAAGTTGCAGTGAGCCGAGATCGCACCACTGCACTCCAGCCTGGGTGACAGAGATTCCATCTCAAAGAAAAAAAAAAAAGTAATCACAATATCATTAAACTTAAAAACTTAATAAGAATTTTTAAAATCAATTGTTAAATTGATTTGACAATTTTAATCAATTGTCAAATTTGAGCCCATTCAGGGCTGAAAATTCCTATTACCTCATAAATGTTCCTGTTAGAATCAGGATCTAAATAAGGTCCACACTTTGTGATTGGTTAATGTATATTTCATGTCTATTTTAATCGGTTGATTCTCCCCCAGTCAACACCTCTTTTTCTCCCTACTGAAATTTTATGCACTGGTGTGTGCTGTTTGTTTTATCACATTGCCCACAGTCTGGATTTTACTATTTGCATACCTGTGGTGCAGCCTGATACAATTCAAGGTCCTTTTTTTTTGGCATGACAATCATAAGTGTATTCTTTCATGAGGAGGCACTGGATGTTTGACTGTTTCCTTCTTTTGTGACGTTCATAGCCATTGATAGTCAAGGGCCAAAATCCATCATTAGTTCATTAAGCGGTTCAAAGTGATGATATTCTAGTTTCATCAACTTTTCTCTATTTATTAGCTGGAACCCTTTCTATAAGGAGAAATTTCTCATCTACTGTTTCATTACTTGGGTATCCCATTTTTAATATTTTTTAAGTGACATAAAATACTTCTTTCTTATTCTTTACTTACCAGATTGCAAGTGATGAGTTAAGTTACTAGTATTATCCAACAGTGATAAGTTAGTATTTAAGTATCCTTATGAAATGATAGATCAGCTCCATTACAATGTTTACCCTTATTAATGTGCAATTTGTTTGATCTCTGGCCATCAGGAGCTTCTTCCAAGTTGACCAAAGTTCTTTTGAAATGATTCTAATAACTTTGATAACCTCTTTAGTATTTGGTTTGACATGTTCCAGAACACTTGCTTATTTCCTGTCCAGACCTAGAATCAGCTATTTCTCCACGAAGTTCTAATATCTGTCTTTAAAGAGCTGTAGTCATTGTTTTCCTTACATAATACAGAATATATATGGCACATGTAAACAAACCAAAATATTAATATGCTAATAAATGCAAGGCTCCTATTTTATTAAAGATGTTTCAAAGCACTCAAACCAGTAGCAATCTTCAAATTATGAAACAGTTAAAATATATCTTTGTTGTATTAAAACATCCTGGAAAGTGCTAATAGCTATTATGAAGACATCAGAGGTCAGTGTTTCATTAAACAGCTAATCAGAAATTTGAAATGGGTATGAATTATCAAAATAACAGTCTAGAAAGTGTAGGTTATAGATTCAGGATTATTTACCTACCTACCTTAATAGAGTTTAAGGTAGATTGTAAAGGTCTGTGTCATGCCACACCCACATCATTGCTTTCTGGGGAGTTCTTCTTCTTCTTCTTCTTCTTCTTCTTCTTCTTCTTATTATTATTATTATTATTATTATTATTATTTTGAGGAGTCTCCCTTTGTCACCCAGGCTGGATGGAGTACAGTGGCATGATCTCGGGTTACTGCAGCCTCTGCTTCTCAGGTTCTAGCAATTCTCCTGCCTCAGCCTCCCGAGTAGCTGGGATTACAGGCATGCGCCACCATAACTGGCTAATTTTTTTGTATTTTTAGTAGAGAAGGGGTTTCACCATGTTGGCCAGGCTGATCTCAAACTCCTGACCTCAGGTGATCACCCACTTCTGCCTCCCAAAGTGCTGGGATTACAGGGATGAGCCACCGTGCCTGACCGGAGCTCTGATTATTTTACGGTTACATTATCTGTTTCTTTGATAACAGAGACAAGTCTTTCTGATGCTGTAGATTTCAGTTAGACCTTTCTAACTAATGTCCCTTGGCGATTCCTACCACCAGCATATGTGGTGAGATTTACAATCTCTACGTAAGAGATTTTGAAATGGAGTCTTTCAGTGAGAGCAACAGTTGTAAAAACCAGTGATAATTTCTTAGCCAAGAGGTGGCATCAATATTTTAAATTCAAATATAGGCAGCAGGAGGAATCTCTGAGGTTAGGGAAGGTTCCTATATCTACTGTCCCTTCTATGCTCACCTCTGAGCTCTCAGTTGGAATTTTACAATCCTTCATAGGAAATTAGCAATTTGTCACATTCCTAATGCTTACTTAAGTAAAAATTTTAATGACCCCACTGATGTGGTTTTCTTATAGATGCCCAGGGCCTTATGTTTTCAAATGCGTTCTTTCTGGTATAACTTGCAAAACTGAGCCTTTGCAAAGTAGAGCCAGATGTTAAAATATCTCTTAGATATGCATGTGGTCATTTAATCTAAACAGACCAGGTTCTTTTGGGGGACAATTTGAGATATACCACATAAGCATATGGTGATTTCCATTTGTTAGAATTACTAATTGAAGAAAAACATGTAAAAGTGAAAGTTATTCCTGATTACTCATGCTGGAGTTGGATGCAAGTTAGAGAACTGGAGGTGCTAGAGATAATAGATAAATTATAGGTACAAAACCTATTTCCCTGAGTCTTGTTTCAAAAATAGATGAAATGCCCCAACTTTTTAATGCTCGTCTCAGATAGTTCAAGCCTAGGAATATTGTAGATGCTTATGGTGCCTTAGGGGTCTGAGTAAGTATGAAACATGGGGCCTTTGGCTGGTAGATGCAGTGGAATAATGGCTAGAGACAGAGAGCTATGGAAAGGCCAGTTCTTAATGAGGGAAAGAAGAATAAGGTACATTATCAATCTCAAATGAGTCATAGGGAGGAGCCAAATTGTAAAGCTGAATGTATTAGTAACTGAAGGAAGCCACTGCACAAGGAGGTTTGAAGAAAGCAGAAAGAAGCTGGAACTTGTAGAGAGTCCGGGATCCAGCGTTTCAATATTCATCATTTTATTTTATTGAGATTGGATGTGCTGAGAGCAATTAAAAGATTGGAGGCAAAGCAGACATAACCCTGAGATGGTGGTACACTGAAAAGAATAGGACACAATTATATTTTATTGTGTCCGTTGATGGCATCTTTCAAGATGAAGACCTAACAATGGCTGAAGTGTATGAATTTTGTAAATACAGTGGTTGCCTGCACCTATGTAATTAGCATGGAACTAAAACAGCAACAAAAGGCATTAGAATCCACTGGTTGATAGAGCAGGCTGAACATCAGCTCCTTCATCAGCAGCCATGCTTCTCTGGGGAAATTGGTTAACCTCTCTGTGCTTTATGTGTTCTCATCTATAAAAATGGGGATAGTAGTATCTACCTCATGGGTTTGTGGTGATGATTAAGTAAGTTAATACATATAAAGAAGTAGGAATTAACACTAGATAAATGTTTAAGAAAAAGACATTTCAACAGTATTTTATAGGCATTTTTATGAAGCAGATATATGTAACGGTTTGGCATAGTGATGAATAAATTTAAATGTTGAGTTTTAAAACAAAGGGGAAATAAGATAGCAAGAATATGGTAAGTCAGAAACTCTTCTATCATAAATTAAGGGAACGGGGGAAAGGTGGATTTTGTAAACAGACTGGCTGAGATTTCAATCCTGAATCTACCCCTTCTTGTTCTGGAACATTTCCCTTGGCTTTTCCGTACTCCAGTCTTTGCATTTGTGAAATAAAAATGATCATTTTATCTGGCAGCATTAATTGGAAAGATTAACTAAGCTATTTTATGAAAACCTGTAACCAAGGACTGACCATCAATAATAGCACAATTAACATATTTTTCCTGATTCCAAACATCATAATTGCTTTTTCATTTACAACTGTTAGAATCTACTGTGACAGTGTTTTATACATAATGGACTTTCAAAAGGTAAATATAATTTTAGCCCTACTCTGATCCTCTTCTCATCTCACAGGGCGAGGAATATGCAGGAATAGAGGGATATGTCAGCCCCAAGGCTGCCTTGAATATCTAGGACCCAAATTTCCCTGCTCAAGTGCCCTGAGAATTCTAAATCAAACCTTTTCCTCCAGGTGATTTAAGTGGGCACATTTTTCAAGATAGGAAGATAGGATACATGTTGTCTGTGCATATTACCTTGAGTTATAACTTCATGATATAATGCCCTGTGGCCTGTGGGCTGTCATTTGTATTTTTCCTAGGCTTTTCAAATGGATGTACAGTTCTACAGGTGTTACTTATATGAAAGTTATACTTTTGAAACAATATGGTAAGAATATTACTGAAATTGTGTCATTTTTTGATTCAGAAGCAGCAGGATACAGATTAAATGCTGAACATTCGTCTCTACGTGTTTTGAAGTTAAATGAATATAGGGTTTTAGTGGTTACTGAGGCTCTTTGTGGGAGGAAAACAATGTGGTTGATTTATTTTCCCTAAATTTAGAGTTATTTAAAAATTAGAATTTGCAGCAGTTATACCGAGTGCTTGTTAGAAGATGCACATGAATGCAACCATGGAGACACATGGAGTGTACACTTAACACTTGTATTAGTCTGTTTTCACGCTGCTGATAAAGACATACCTGAGACTGGTAATTTATAAATAAAAAGAGGTTTAATGGACTCACAGTTCTGTGTGGCTGGGGAGGCCTCACAATCATGGTGGAAGATGAAAGTCACATCTTACATGGTGGCAGGCAAGAGAGAATGGGAGCCAAGCGAAAGGGGTTTCTCCTTATAAAACCATCAGATCTCGTGAGACTTATTCACTACCACAAGAACAGTATGGGGGAACCACCCACATGATTCAATTATCTCCCACCAGGTCCTTCGCACAACATGTGGGAATTATGGGAGATACAATTCAAGATGAAATTTGGGTGAGGACACAGGTAAACCATATCAACACTCAATACAATAAACACCATTCATATGGGGCTGAAGATTTTTTAAAAACCATGATTGCAGAGTCTGCTAAAAGTTGAAGATTTTAATTTACTCCACTGGTTTACAGCATCAGAAAATCCAATATTGCATGAGACTTAGTAGATCAGAACAGCATCAGGCCATGCTTGTAAAGGGAATGCACATTCTACTTTTATTTATTTATTTATTTATTTATTTATTTATTTATTTTGAGACAGAGTTTCGCTCTTGTTGCTCAGGCTGGAGTGCAATGGTGTGATCTCAGCTCACTGCAACCTCCGCCTCCCAGGTTCAAGCGATTCTCCAGCCTCAGCCTCCTGAGTAGCTAGGATTGCAGGCATGTGCCACCACACTCAGCTAATTTTTTTTTGTATTTTTAGTAGAGACAGGGTTTCGCCATGTTGGCCAGGCTGGTCTTGAACTCCTGACCTCAGATGATCCACCTGCCTCAGCACATTCTACTCTGAATGAACTCTAAATCAGAATTTGTCTCATCTTGTTCAAGGAAATTTAGCATAAGACCTAATAGAAAATACTGTTGAATAAGTTAAAGATATGTAACCCTGAAGACTTAAGAGGACAAGCACACATCCCCGAAAGAAATACTCTAGAATCTTGAAAAAAATGTATGTAGAAATTGGTATCCACAATGTGATGCTAGAAAGTAACCCCTCATGAAACAGTGGATGGAGGCCATAAGAGAAGATAAAGTTTATTGGTGGACAACAGGATGAGATAAAAATGGAAATGAATAAAATATGTAAGGACTGCAAGTAAACTACAAACATAATAGCAGAATTAAACTTCACTGTAGAGATTACATTAAATAAAGACAGTGACATAGAATCCCAAACTGATAAGCTCTCCCACAGGAAAATCAAAAAAGAAATCAAAATGTTGTCAAAGAAGATAATGGATACAGACAACAGAGAATGGAAACCCAAAATAAGCTGTGTTCCTGAAAAAGAGGACAAAATAAATGGAACACAAATAGTAATCAAATTAATATATGGAAATTTTGTGGAGCTGAAAACATACCTGTATGCAGATGGCAAGTGCCTGTTCTACCCCAATGAAAGAAGACATCTATGCCTAAATAAATATTAAGAAAACTACTAATTTAGTTAAAAGATAAATAAACATCTTACAAATGTCTAGGTACAACTGACAAAAAAGAAAACAAGCAAATAATGCATAAGCAAAAATAAGGCTGGTGATATTCTTCTCCTGTTTAACCCTGAAAGTCAGAAGACAGTGGAGCAATGTCTGCTGAGTATTCAGAGCCTTTCACAAATGAATAAGAGAGAAAGAGATCTTTGGGTATTCACACTGTAAAATTGACTGAAACATATCCAAAATGATTAAGGTATAAGTAAAAATGGATAGTTGAAGCATGGGAAAATCATGGTTAAATGGCTAACCATTTTAGGTCTGGAAATAAAGAAGTCACGTGTCTTGATAGTTATTTTTTTATTATCTCAAATGTAAATTGGGAGGATATTTGGAAAGAGATGTAATAGAAAATAGCAGTTTAGTAACATTTACTCTGTGCTAAAGCCCAAGACTGATTACACTAAATAGCATTTATTAGATTATATGGAGGAAACACTGTTCGAGATACAGAATAATAAACGCAAACTCCACTAATTCAGCTTAATACAACTCGCCTCTCAGTTTTTGATAACTCAGGAAGGACAAGAAAAAACATGGATACAGGAGATCTAAATGATTTAATGAATAAAGTATATTTAATAAATTTCTAATAAACTTTGTAGCCTCTTGAGACTTTGTTGTCTTTTCTAGTATCTCTGAATCTTTAGAAATTGATGAAGGAAATGCAAAAAAACTCAAAAGTAACAATCCTACAGTCTGCCCTTTCTTACCACAATGCAATTGAACTAAGACTTTAAAATAAATGTTTAGTAAAAGAAGAGACTTGGAAATGAACAATAACAGTAGCAGCAGCAGTACAGTCCTAGTATGTTAGGGCTTTCGGAATCCTTGCTCCCTGTCATCGTGGAGTCGCCTCTAGTGTTCTGTGGTTATCATAAAAACAAATTTTGTAATTATTCACTTGCATATTTTCTTATTCTTTTTTATCCTCTCAGGAGCAGCACAGGAAGAGTTTCTTAAGCTTATCTAAAAGGTGTCCATTTTGGGACCAATTATGATGTAATTCAAAATCCACTCCTCCTCCTCACACAGCATTTTCAGCATTCTCCAAACATACTTCAATAAACACCCAAATAAAAGGGTAGAATTTGGAGGGAAGGAGTAGGGATGATTGGAGACACATTATTAGAGAAGGGGACAAATCAACGTTCTACCATTTATTTTTGTTCTGGATGGTATCTTCCCCCTTCCCCTCCTTTTTTTCCCTGATATTTTATGTTCTTCAGCGTCTGCCTGTTCTTAGTCATCTGCTTGGGCTGTCATAACAAAATACTGTAGACTGGGTGGCTTAAACCACAGAAATTAATTTTCTTATAGTTCTGGAGACTAGGAAGGCTAAGATTAAGGTGCCGGCCAATTGGGTTTCTGGTGAGGACCCTCATTCTGTGGCCATCTCATGTTTCTCACATGTTCTTTCCCTGGGTGTGAGTGGAGAGAGAAAGATATCTCTCCTATAAGGTCACCAGTTCTATCAGATTAGAACCCCATCTTCATGACCTCATTTAATCTTAATTATCTTCTAAAAGCCTATCATCAGAAACAGTCACACCGGAGGTTAGGACTTCAACGTATGAATTTTGTGGAGACACAATTCAGTCCATTGTAAGCAAATATCAAAATTGCCTAATTTCTTAGGATGCTGGTTCAGACCTATTGCATCAAAATTCCATAAAATGATGGCTGTTCTGTGAAAGCTGAATGAAAACCACAGTGATTCTCTTCAAAGAGAAACCAGAAGCAGGGAAAAGTAGGCCTAGTCAGTTCTGCAGGGTCCTGGAATCACGATACTAACCCATTTTACTTTTATAATGTTATCAACAGAAAGTAGAGAGCAGGCATTTATTTATTAATTTATACTTTCAATTCTTTAAAAGAGTATAAAAACATTAGGGGAAAAACCCTAAAAGCTAAACGTGGTAAAGGGC
The DNA here is from genome assembly GCF_007565055.1 of Rhinopithecus roxellana. NCBI lineage: Eukaryota > Metazoa > Chordata > Mammalia > Primates > Cercopithecidae > Rhinopithecus > Rhinopithecus roxellana. The sequence goes on from NC_044558.1 coordinate 39,613,427, forward strand.
TCAAAGAACCATTATAATGGTCAATCTTTTAATAATGGGATGAAATAGTTCAGTATTATTCATGGCTCTAGGATGGTCATTCTTGATAGAAAATAAATTTACTTTTAAAGTCATTCAACAAAGTTATGAATAATTTCATGATATTAGACTGATGTTTACATGGGAATTTCTCCACTCAGATGAGAATGATATACTCTAAACATTTGTTTCATTTTTAAAATGAAGTTTGAAGAAAAGGTAGAGTTAGGGATGGAAATGATACTTTGGCCAGCTTCAAAGTTCCTGAAAAAGACTGTCTAATTCTGAAGATTAGTTGGGCAAAATATTTTTTACTTCTGGAACAGTTGGGTACTCTTTCTTTTAAATGTTAATGTTACAGAAAACTTTCAGTGGCTGAGAAGACTAAAAGTTGCTGTCTGAGGGGCAGATATGATTGATTTAATACGATTTGTGAATGATTTGATGTCTAAATACCTTGAAAAAGTAAATAGTAATACACAAACAAAAAAGTTAAAGTTTTAAAAAAAATCACAGTGAGTTCTTACTAAGCTCTAAGAATTCTTAAAGTTTTTTCATTGATAGTTTAACAAATATCAGGAAAGAATGCAACTCATAATAGCTATAAGGTTCATTAGTTACAACTAAAGGCCAGAATGACTGTTAAGCCAATCATTACGAATCTGCCTGTGAAAAGAGAAGAAAAAGAAAGAAGATAATCAGTGAACAAACTAAACAACAAACAACAAATTCAGTTGGTATGAAATTACTGAAAATCCCAGAGGGTCTCATTATCATTTGACATAAATTATCATTCACAAACTGTTTAACAAAGAACTGCTAAAATGAGCATTTGTCTTCGTTTGCAAATGAAATTAGAATTTAGTGAAAGGATGCTGTAAATCTCAGGGTTAAAGAAGTAAGGAAAATTTTCAAACACAAAAGCTGTGTTTTTTAATCATTTGTATTTTATGGTGTATGTGTGTTTATGTGTGTGTATGAGATAATTGCATAGGTTATTTGGTGGTTAAAGAGGTTTGGTTTTTAATTGCATTCGTTATTTTGTAGAAGTTGAAGTATCTTGTAAAGGCGGATTGGTTAGGAATTGTTCCACATTTTCATGATATGATAATTAGCACCCAGGATTCCAATTTCTCCATTCAAAATGAGGGGTTTAGACCTAGATGATTTTCAAGGTCTTTTAGGGAGTACAGAGTCTATGGTTACTCCACTACTCATTGTGCTTCCTAGTCCTTAACAGAGCCCTTGACTCTATTTCCCCTGCAAACTCAATGAGAAGCCATTAAAAGTGCTGTCTGGGGGTTCTAGGCATATGTCTCAACCATGCATGAAAGCAGTGATGCTCCAAGGACATTTGTCTGTTGAAGCACAGCAAGGTCAGAATTGTCTACTAAGTCCTCCAAGGCCTGCTGTGTCTGGTATGTTACCAGGCCAGCTCTTAACATTCTATCTAATAATAGATCTTTGATTTTTGTTTTTGAAACCACAATGCATAACTTTTTTCAAAAAACCCTGAATGACAAGAGTTTTCCTTACACTAAAGTAAAATGTGTTTTACATTTTATTGTGTTGGCATTGGTCCAAATTAAATAATCTGGTAAAGTCATTAAAGGAATTTAAGACTTTAAGTTATTTCATTGTTCCTTCTCTCTGAGTAAACTTTACCACCTAAAAGAGCTTGTTTTTAAGATAGTTTATTTGGGTTCAAAAACTGTTGATTATTGTGTAGCCTTGTTGCTTAACTGCACATCTTGTCAAATGTTTTACTTTTTCCGGTCTATCCCAACTTCTCCCTTCCTCTCAAATCTTAAATGAATGGTGACTATTCAATCATTCCCTTTTTTCCTGGTCCAGCATAGCTTCTCACAAACAAACCCGGAGGCATGATAAAGATATTTTATCTTTAAGCTGTTGTGACTTTTCTTTTGTATGCTACAATCTAGCAGAAACACAAGGCTAGAGTTACATGGAAAAATAATCTTTCCAGGCCTAATGGAAATAACTTCTTGTCCATAGACCTATGAGTGAGTTGTGGATGAGAAATAGAATTATTCTCATCAAACTTACAAATTGCAATGTAACATTTCAACAATGATCTGTACATGAATATGCCTCATGTATGTCTTCCAGGTTGTGATAGTATAGTCAATGATAAACTACTGTCACCGGATAGATGAGAGGGTATGGAATCAGAGTTTCATATGATCCTAATTGTATTCTTTTTTTGTTTTGTTTTTTTTCTGCAGCTATGTGGTATCTTGATCCTAGCATTAGCAATATGGGTACGAGTAAGCAGTGACTCTCAAGAGGTAAGTATGCAAAAACAAGTCACCCTTTCCCCGGTGTAGTTTATTTCATTTATAATAATGAAAGTTATGACAATAATAGTAATAAACATGTCTAAAGTGTTTCTCTCAACTACTTCATGTAATCACTTATGCTGTTACGTGATTTTATAATTTAATTCAATCCATCAAAATTACTATGTGGCTGGCACTGTGCTAGTTGTGGAAAAATCTTTCTAGAGAGTGGAGGAGGTGTTATTCAAAAAATTCAAGAACATTCAGTGAGATGCAGGTGGGAAGGCGCCAAAGTGGAAATTTTCCTCCTTTTACTATTTGTTTAAGGCCACCATTTGTTTAAGGCCTATATTGAGGATATAGGCCACCTCTCCTTCTCACCAAGAAGAACAGTTTTTATAATAGAAGGTATTGACAATAATTTAATTGATCCCAATGTGGTTGGTCTAAAAGGAAAGAAGATGAGAAGTTTTCTTGGAGAAGAATAATTTGAATCTGTATTTTAAAGGCAACAAGGTACAAGGGTACTTGTTATTTACCTGTGGCAACTGGCAGTGAAGGTAACCGCTTGCCAGTAGTGGCTGATCTAACTCAGTGTAACTCAGTAATTCTCTGGGGATGTCCAGATTTTTGCGCTATATGTAAGATTAACATGACCCATTTTCCTCCCCCACACACCATTCCGTTCCCAGTGCCAAAGCTCTTACCCAGATCTACAGGACTGGAGGAAGTGTATTTCGTTTGGTTAATTCTGGCTCCAGCTATTGGACTCCATATGTGTGGTATCTGTTCCATGCCACAGTATCCCAAATGTGGGAAGAGTTGCAGGAAGAGGGAGGGGGCGAGTGTGCGGGGATTGTTCTGTCAGTTTTATGGAACATAATGCCACCCTGGCACCATTTCCTGGCTCCCGTGCTTTTATTCTTTTCTCTCCCCTCTTCTATTCTGGGGCTCCATCCCCACAAATTATTATTCTAACACATTCAGAGCCATTTATTTGTTCTTTGTTTTCTGGGCTCTTGCCACTAAAGGATCACCTCTTCTATTGCTAGAACCTTTTTAAGGTATTTCCCCACATAAAGAGAGTTTCTCCTCTCTGAGAAGAACTTTGATTCCAAGTTGATAATTACTGAGAGATTATTAAGCCAGCAATTAAGACAATGTATTTTCTACTAAAACATATTATATCATGGTGCAGCTAAATGTCTTTGAACACGGCCTAGTGGAAAGAAAGATGAAAAGGGAATTAACGTCTGCTCTGTTTCCTTTGCTACAGTGAGTGGCTTTTCTGAAAACTTCTTTCTCACTCTCTGTTTTTTTGTTTTGTTTTGTTTTGTTTTGTTTTGTTTTGTTTTCTCTCTCTCTCCTGTTGTTCTTTTCCTTTTAAAATTTGCTTTCTGTCTTTAGAAAGCCCGGAGAATCACAGTGGCAATTAGTGGCTTCTACATTCTGTGCCTCACCATGGTGAAGAAATTGGGTGGGAGATGGGTGTGGCAGCTTTTTAGTAACATCCTAGTCCATCAGGATTTCACTGATTGTTTTCTACTGATAACTGGAATTGTGACTTCCTGATGGCCTGGAGCTCTGGTGTTTGAGTCCAAGAGGAGCATTTGAAGATGTGCAGAATTTCCATCCTGTAGAATCTGAAGTCTGACTTTGGGACTCATCATTAAGCACAGAGATTAACAGTCACCTACTTGCAGGGTGCTTTGGCCCTTCAAGATGTGTGTGCAGCCTGCAATTTATTTTATTTTATTATTTTACTTCCTGTTGATATTTTCTTTCCTTCCCAGTGCTTCTAGTAAACAAATTTGGTGTTTAGTCTGTTAAAAAATTGTACATATTGGATGTATTAAAGGGGAACTGTTGTCCTTGAGAGGGTGCTACTCCACATCTGGGGATGAGAATGAATTAATAGAGTTAGACAGCATCTTTAGTTACATTTTGACTCACGCTTCATCAGCCTGTCACCCTGAACAAAAGCCAGTGTCTACCAGGACAACATTAACCAGCTTGACTTATATAAAATTGGCTTGGTTTGTATTTATCTCAAGCCAGTGACAAAGAATCAAGACTAAGAAAAGAGCTGAATTTTTTATTAGTGAAAAAACAGAGGTAGCTATTTTAGAAGGAAAAACATGAACATAAACACAGAAAAGAAGGATGTTAGGGGAATGACAGATCTTTCTGCTGAAGTGTCTCATAGGGACCCTTTTTTCTACCTCAGGATAAGCAACACCATGAGGAAAAGCACATGGGCAGCCATCCTTGTCCCAGGAGGTCCCTTCTGATCCAAAGAGGATTCCTGAGTCCTCATCTTTCAGGCCCAGCTGAATTTCTCTGTCTTGAAATTCTCCCCTTGTCCTAAGACACACAGGGACACAGTGTTCATTCAAGACAGCTTTTCAAACCCTGCTGTGCCTCCCCTGGTGCAAACATCAGAACTCAGATTTCCACTTCATTCTTGAATAAGAATAACCACTTGTTGGGCTGGAATTGGAACAATGACCACTAGACAGTCAATACACTGCTTTCTGGCTAGTCTCTGGCAGTGGGTCACCCTGCCCAGGTTAGCCTCGTAGAAGTGTTTCACTACCTGCTGCACAAGTGCTGGTCATGCTATCTTGGCCTCACGTGTAGATATTTGAACTATTATTTGTATGTCTGGGGTATCTTCTCTAAGTTCTGATAACCCAGGTAGCGAGGACTTTCATCCTCTCACAGGGTTCGCCTGTACTGGCCACAATATTCTAGTGAAGCAATATTTAGCAGTAAGTCCATAGAGCTAGTTTCCTAATGCTTCTATTTTTGTCACATTTATTTTTATTCCAATGTCATGCCTGTTTATTAACAAAACTGATTTTCTAGCTCTAATATTAATAAGAAAACAATAAAAACAAACAAACAAAAATCTTTAGGACTTAACCAAGCTTTCAAAATATGTAAATTGAAACATTATCTGTAGGCATAGACTTTTAAGAGACAAAGGAGGCCTAGCTATCACAGAGGTTGACCCAATTCCCTTCTATAAATGGGGAAACTGGAGCCCAGTAGGTTGGGTGACTGTTCCATATTTATTAGGACCCTGACAAAATATAGATAATTTGTTTTAATGCTTTTATAACTTTAGCACATTCGTTCCTGATGATTGTTGAATAAAAGTTTTCTCTAGGCAATAAGTAGGATTAAAAAGCCTTGAAAAACAAAAATATCATTAAAGCATAGCAGTGATTTTGGTATTGACTCTTAAGGGAGCTGACCTCCATGCTATATAGCCCATTCTGGGAGGGAGAGGTTTCGAGTTTGTCTAGGAACTAGTGCTCTATGTAGAGAGAGCCTAGTAGATAGAGGTTATAGAAAACAAATGGGCTACATATAGGATTTATGCATAACACATGCACAAGGCTTTACTTTTTCATTGTGATTTACTTCTGGATAAATCCACATATCGAGGACAAGAGGTAGACTGAGGCTAGGTGTTATGAGGGTGGTGAAGACAAGTATGTGTGTGTTGTTGGGAGAACTGAATTATGCCTGATGGGTAACCCACCCACTATAAAGAACCCTAGGATTTTTTCCCTCTCATATCTCATTAACTAACAGTCAAAATAAAGAGTTTCTAGATGACTTTATGGACTATGGCTTTTGGGAACAAAGAGATAAAATTGATATGAAATATCAGGAACTGGATTTCTTTTTAATGAAGATACAAAGCGTTTTTATTAACCCATGGAAGTTCCCTCATGTCCCTTTTCAGTTAACTCTTGTTTTCCCTTCTGCCTTGCTCAAAGTCAAGCACTGCTTTGATTTTTATAACCATAGTTTTGCGAATGCTTGAACTTTATTGAAATGGAATCATACAGTATTTACTTTTTTCTGTGGCTTCTTTAGCTCAGCATAATGACTCTGAAATTCATTCATATTGTTGTGTCTATCAGTAGTTTAAAGAACTTGAACTTTTTAAAGAATTAAAAACCATAAGAACACATGCTTTATAATGCTACATTATGTAGAATACACAAAATATGTGAACCAAAGATTACATCAAGAAGAGTAAAAGTAACTGTCCTAAGCTTTTTAAAATAGGGTTTAAAAAAACCTATTACATTTCTTCTACCCAGCTTTCAACATATCATTTTAGAAAAATATAAGGTTGGAAACATTATTTGGGCAAATAGCACTTCAATAGAATGTGAGCTCCATGAGGGCAAAGATTTGTACTTTTTAAGATTACTGATGTATTTCAGGGTCCTGGCACAGGACTTGACACATAGTAGGCACTCAATGGATATTTGTTGAATAAGCAAAATCAACTTCAAGGAAAAGAATTTTCTGCCATTAATCTCTTTTTTACTTCAGGTTTTAAATTCTACAGATTTAAGCTCTAGCTCCTATGTTGCTGTGAACATATTGATTGCTGTAGGTGCCATCATCATGATTCTGGGCTTCCTGGGATGCTGCGGTGCTATAAAAGAAAGTCGCTGCATGCTTCTGTTGGTGAGTTCTCTAAACAAATCCCAGTGTCCAACCTTCAGACTCCAGAGAATTCTCTCCCATCCCTATTGTCTGTTAAATAATGCCATGATTGATGAAACTCTACCTCCAACTTCTCTTTAGAAGGTTTGAGTGTGTAAGCTGATCTGGCTTAGATTTGGCTTAGTTTGGCTTAGAAACTGGAGGATACTCTGAGAGGAGACAAATTGTAATCATTCATCCATTCATTCATTCACTCATTCAACATTACTGCCATACCTCTGTGTGTCACATATTGTGCTAAATAATACATAAGACCTTTAGAACCTACTAGGGATGATTAATAAGTAAGCAAATAGCTACAGTGGGAGTGGCCTCAGAAACAAAGGGCAAGACAGGGGATGGGACTTTCAAACCAGGGCAGAAGTGAATAAGGTATTTGTATGAGTGAGGGTAGGAAAAGCTTTCTGGAAAGCTGGTGTGTTTGGGAACTGAGAAGACTTGGGTATGGCAGGAGACCGGCAAGACTGTTTCCAGTAAATGGTGGAAGATGAATCCAAGTGTGGGTTGTGGTAAAATCATAGGTGTTTTACGTGCCATGCTAAAAGAAAAAGTTTAAATGAATGAGATAATCAGAATTGTCTCTTAGAGAACATCGAGGAGGATAAATGGTTTTGGATAATTCACAAGCATTCATTTTTAACATATACAGTAGAAAATGGATATAGTTAAAATATTCGGAAAAAATCAAGTGTTTAGCAGATACAAATGTGGCGTAAAAGTTTATCAGATCTAATCTAAACTTATTCCTCTAATAAAGTAAAGATTATATAAGTATCTGAGAAAAATGCTTAAAACTGTTTGATTATTGTGAGGGATGACAGAGACAGAGTTTTAAAGGGACTCTAATAACATTCCTACTGATTGCTTTTTGAAAAGCAAGGCCTCATTTGCCATTGAAGAATTTAATTACTCAAGGAGCTTGTTTTTAAAAAAACTAATTGTCTTTTGGCTGCATCCTTCTAAATTATGATTCAGCGTATCTGAAGCCGATTTCAGGAATCTATATATGTAACAAGATGCCAGGTGATTCTGATAGTAGTGGAGATGCTGTTTCAAAGCCAGTTCTGAGTTTGTGTGAGGTTGTGTTTGATGAAGAAAGGGAAGGAGTAAAATAGCATTCAAATAAATTCATCTCAGTTTTCAGACTTCCCTCTAGTCAGTATCATACAGATACCAATAGTTGTTTTGATAGTTTTTTGCCTGAACCACTTTCCTCGATCAGTCTCTGGAGCAAAGTTTTCTGAGTAGTAAAGAACCCAAAATTTTCAGCTTGACATGAAAAGTGGAATAAATGAAGAGTGTGAGTGACACTCTCACTGTGATATAATCCCAGCTGTAGAGAGAAGTGCTGTGCCAAAATGCCCCCAGATGTTACTGAATGCACTGAGGATAATGTGTATTTCTTTTCCTCTTCTTCAGTTTTTCATAGGCTTGCTTCTGATCCTGCTCCTGCAGGTGGCGGCAGGTATCCTAGGAGCTGTTTTCAAATCTGAGGTGTGTGTACGGATGTTTGAAAATTTTGAAAAAGTTTGAAAAATTGAAATACTACCTTGTGGCATGAATAATGTAAAATACTTTTCAATTTTCAGTCTGATCGCATTATCAATGAAACTCTCCGTGAAAACACAAAGCTTTTGAGCACCACAGAGGAAAGTGCAAAACAATTCCAGCAAGCCATGGTTGAGTTTCAAAAAGAGGTAATTAGAATTCGTTGTTCATTTTAAAGAGCTGGACATAGTTCTTCTGTGTTTGTTTAGTTTTTAACACATATTCCTTAAAGATTGAAAAGTGTCTCCATTTTGCAGATTTTGATTGATTATTCTGTCGCCATGCGATAAGAAATATCTAAGATATTCGTAATTACTTTCTCACTTCATACAAAGTTCTGAAGCAGTTTTGAAGGACAGAAATTAAGAAGATACATTTATGACAGGTTAAGCCTCAAATGAGTCAAATCAATAACAGTTTTAATATTTTCCATTTACCATTTAAAAGGATAGTAGGTCTGGGAATCTCCTCTCTTTCTCTCTCTCCTTTTTTTTTTTTTTTTTTTTTTTTTTTTTTTTTTGACACAGTCTTGCTCTGTCACCCAGGCTGGAGTGAAGTGGTGCAATCTTGGCTCACTGCAACCTCTGCCTGCCGGGTGATTCTCCTGCCTCAGCCTCCTGAGTAGCTAAGACTACAGGCATGTGCCACCACACCCAGCTCATTTTTTGTATTTTTAGTAGAGACAGGGTTTCACCATGTTGGTGAGGTTGGTCTTCAACTCCTGACCTCAAGCGATCCACCTGCCTTAGCCTCCCAAAGTGCTGGGATTACAGGGGTGAGCCACCGCACATAGCCTCTCTCTCTTCTTTTTAAAAAATAATTAATTATATTGAGGACAGGGTCTTGCTGTGTCACTCAGCCTGGAGTGCAGTAGTACAATCATAGCTCACTGCAATTTCAACCACCAGGACTCAAGAGATCTTCCCACCTCAGGTTCCTGAGTAGCTAGGACCACAAGCACGCATCACCATGCCTGGCTACCTTTTTAAAAATTATTATCATTTTTGTAGAGAGAGGGGTCTTACTATGTTGCCTAGACTGGTCTCAGATTCCTGACCTCAAGTGATCCTCCTGCCTTGGCCTCCCAAAGTGCTGGGATTACAAGCGTGAGCAACCATGTCCAACCTCTCTTTTTCTCTTTCTCAGCCTCCACCACTTCTCTGTCTCATAAAAATGGTAATAGCTAACATTAATTGCTACTATGTACCAGGTTTTATATCCAGTAGCTCATTTAATACCCACAACAACCCTATGGATGGGTAATATCATTATCTTCGTTAACCATATTTTACAGATAAGGAGATTGGGATTTAGGGAGGTCTAATAGCTACCAAGTGATGGGTTGGAATTTGAACCCAGATCTGTCTGACAAGTCTATTATTTTTTAAATCAGTATACTATCCCCTCCTTTTTTCTTTAAAATCAAAATATGGGTGAGCATTGAAGGTCTTCTACTTTCTGGCTCCTACCTAATATTTTAACTTTACTAAGTACTGCTCTCTAAAGAGTAAACTCTAGTCTAGCCAGGTTTGTGTACTCAGGGTCCCTTGAACAATTCTGCCTTCCTGCCTTTGCGTCAGTTTCCATCCTGGAGTGCTCTTACTGCTTTTTCCTTCTGAATATATGCATGTCATGGAAATTCACAGAATCTTAGGAGAGGCCTGAATTTTATAGGTCACTTAATCTGACTTCTCACTGATAAACATATTTTATATTTATGGTCATCTACCCTCAAATGAAATATTAAAGAGGTGAAAGTTTACTAATTTTTGCCCATCCCGCTTATATACAAGTCTGATGATTAGTAAGTTATTTCTTAATTTGAAACAAAATCTGCCTCCCTAGGATTTACATTATTTAGTACTAGTTTTTCCAGAGTTTCAGAGGAAAAAAAATTATTGATGCTTTTATATATGATAGATTTTTCTTTGAGAATGGCTATTGTTTGACTCCTAAAATCCTTGCTTTTCAAGTGGAAACATCCTTGGTTTCTTGAACTGTTTATCAGATGCCTTTTCTTTCTCCCCCAGAGCATTCGCTAGTTCCTATTTGGATAGACGCCAGCTTGTAAAAATTCTGCTTAAAGCATCATTTCCAAAAGCTGAAACCTGATATGGGTCAGTCCCTGTTTAACTTCCTTTCTGATGTGCTTTTCCTAGCTCCCCCTAGTTGCATCCTTTGATTCTCTCCTTTCCAGGATCATTCTTACTCTAGAGCCCAGCTTATAACAGGCTGCAAGCAGGAAGAATTTATGTAGCCTCAGTACCTCTGCTGGGTGGGGCTGAGCATCCCAGACCCATCCCAAGGTGTTGACCTAGGACAAAATATACTAGAGATAATCACTGAGCCTCTGGTTTGGGTCCTGAGTAACATCTGCTGCACACCTCCCTGGATTCAAGGTCTCCGTGCCAGTCCTGGGTTTCTAAATGTTCTGTTTGTTGTAGCATGTTCTCCTGAAGTGCTCCTGCTCTTGTAAAGAAATCCTATGGCTGAAGTTCCTTGTGTTCGTAGGACTATATTTATTCAAATGTCCGTTATGAGTCTTCTTCTTCTCCTTCTTCTCCTTCTTTCCTTCTCCTTCTCGTCCTTCTCCTCCTCCTTCTCCTTCTTCCTTTTCTTCTTCTCCTCCATCTCCCCTTCTTTTTCTTGCTTCTTGCTGAGTCTTTTCTTCCTCCCCTGTTCTCCGAGCTCCATCTTGTACCTCAAAAAAGGATGTCCTTCTCATTCGTCTTTCGTTCTCCTCTCATCCGCCCCTATATCCTCTCCCTCCTCTAATAGTCCCCCCCTCCGCCCTTCGAAGAAGGATTCTTCTTTCTCTCCTCCTCCTTCTCCCCTCCTCTTCTCCCCCTCCGCCTCCCTCCCCCTTCTTCTTCTTCTTTCTTCTTTCTCCCTTCCTTCGTCCTCCTCCTCTTTCTTTCCTTCCTCCTCCTCCTTCCCCTTCCCCCTCCCCCCCCCTTCAGCCATAGGATTTCTTTACAAGAGCAGGAGCACTTCAGGAGAACATGCTACAACAAACAGAACATTTAGAAACCCAGGACTGGCACGGAGACCTTGAATCCAGGGAGGTGTGCAGCAGATGTTACTCAGGACCCAAACCAGAGGCTCAGTGATTATCTCTAGTATATTTTGTCCTAGGTCAACACCTTGGGATGGGTCTGGGATGCTCAGCCCCACCCAGCAGAGGTACTGAGGCTACATAAATTCTCTCCCCCTCCTCCTCCTCCTCCTCCTCCTCCTCCTTCTTCTTCTTCTTCTTCTTTTCTTCTTCTTCTTCCTCCTCCTCCTCCTCCTCCTCCTTCTCCTCCTCCTCCTCCTCCTTCTCCACTATGCTCTCTTTTATAAGTTATGCTTCTTTGGGAAAAGAATCCTACCATCACAAACCCTGGCTGGATGACCTGGGGTCCCATAACACATTGACAAAAGCTACAGATGCTGAGTGACTTTCTCTTTGGATTTCAGGGATTTCCCACAAAAATTCCCTGTCAACATACTGATGGAATGCACCCCTTTTGGATTCTTGCTCATTATTATTTGTCTAGAGGTGTTGTATCATTCAGTGCATACTGCCTTTTTCATCCAGCTGTTACACCACTTTCAACAAGTCCTGACCAGCTTCTTCTTTAACTGCTCCTATCTCTGATGTAGTGACTTGACATCGTGACAAGTTTTAACCTTCCTCACTTCTACCCTCTCATCTGTGAGTATGTCTTTATGCCTCCCTAAGGAGTCCTGAGGTCTACCATATTCCAAATATGAACTGATCTGTAAGTGAGAATATAAATTTTATAGTGAAACTTACTTTACATTTGACAGAGGATATCTGTATCAGTTAATACTACTCAAGATTATGTAATCAGAAAGAATAAACAATCATGTCTACCATGGGAACAGGAAAGGAGGTTGTTTCAAGAGCACCCTCCTTGCTAGTACTGACCTTGAAACAAACTGACATTTCCAGCTCTCTGTCATATAAACATCTGTTAAGTAATGTTTTTGTGTAACTCAGTCTTTGGACCTAAGTATAAGACTTCATATCTGCCTCAGTTGAATTTGTTAGTTTATCTCTGTTATTTAAACTATCTTTGAAATTTGACTGTTCTCCAGCATATTAATCATCACTCCTAGCTCTACATAAACTACAGAATTGGAAAGGTATTTTTTCTATTTATTCAAATCATTGATAACAATGTTGAACAGATCATGTTCCCGTAAGAGCATAACGGAAACAACACCAACAGCAAACAATGAAAACAAAAACAATAAAAGCAAATGCATTATTGAGTGCTTTCTTCAACCTGGGAGTTCTTATCTTTACATGGATTTTCTCATGTTTATCTTTATGATAATTCTGCAAATTAAATGCTATTATTAGCAACTGTTATTATCTGTATTTTACAGATGAACAAACTTTGACACAGAGGTTAAATTAATGTGGGCAATAAACATGATTACCTGCCCGGTAAATGAAAATTCTTTCAGTATCTTGGCATTGCAATGTATCAGAGCTGGGAAAACCACTCAGTCTTGGTTCTGTTGTTTTCAGCCATTTTTTTCCTCCCATTTCTACACGAAGTGTTTTCCCTCTAATAGAGCAGATGGAAGCAAGATGAGGGATAATTATCTTTCTTTCTCCTATCAAATAATATTATGTGCCACATGCCCTGATTCTTGGGGTTATCATTTCCTTGTTTTTCTTCCTGAAACATGGCTATGAACCCTCCTTCCTCTCTTTTTTAGTGTTTTTTCCATGAATCAGTTTATTCTGGGGTTATAACTTTCCTGACATTCTAAGAGCTTGATTTTTCACTTGTGTTCCATCCCATATTTTAAAGATGTTCATAAAATTCAATCTTATTGGAGGCTCCTTGAGCATCTATTTTGGTCTTTGCAATATCTCTCATCTTTTTTCTCCTCTCTTTCAAAAGTGATCAGAGATCATGGAGTGGAAATTTCACTTTTAAAACTTCACGTGTCTTTTGAGCAACAATTCTTTGACTCTCTTGTCAAAGAATTCTTTGGAAACCTTTTTGACAATATCTAAGTTACATAGATCTGACTCTCTTTTGTCATTAAAAACTAGTAGGTGAGGCTGGGCACGGTGGCTCATGCCTGTAATCCCAACACTTTGGGAGTCTGAGGTGGGCAGATCACGAGGTCAGGAGATTGAGACCATCCTGGCCAACATGGTAAAACCCAGTCTTTACAAAAAATACAAAAATTAGCTGGGCGTGGTGGTGCATGCCTATAATCTCAGCTACTCGGGAGGCTGAGGTAGGAGAATCGCCTGATCCAGGGAGTTGGAGGTTGCAGTGAGCCAAGATCGTGCCACTGCACTCCAGCCTGATGACAGAGCAAGACTCCATCTCAAACAAACAAACAAACAAAAAAACTAGTAGGTGAGTTTTTCATCTTCCCAACTTCTTCAGATTTTTGAGTCTGCAACTCCATTTTTCCATCATTAATGTAAAGATCAAAATGAAAAAAATCCTTAATTTTTACTTCTATATAGGGAAAAGTGAAAGGTGACTTACATGGTATTTTAGCATAATAACCATTTTAATAATGATTTCAGAAGATTATAATTTAATGTATTGCCAATGTTTTTAATCTTCTTACTGACTGCTTCTCATTCTACCCTTTATCAATAGTTTAAATGCTGTGGTTTGATCAACGGAGCTGCTGATTGGGGAAATAATTTTCAACAATATCCCAACTTATGTGAATGTCTAGATACACAGAGACCATGCACCAACTATAATGGAAAACTAGTTTACCAAGAGGTGAGAACTAAATCACATTTGATAAAATAAGCAATTTTGTTACTTTCTTTTCACAATTAAAGTCCCTACAAAAAATTAAAATGTATCAAGTACAATGGGAATCATGATATAAAAATCTCAGAAATTTCCCGAATTAAAAAAATCCTTATTTAAAGATAAAAGCAGATAGACTTCATTTATTCTATGAGTCTGGCATAATTTAAGTCCAATCTTAATAGGTCAAAGAAACATTCTGCTGCAATGGGAGGCAAAGTACAAACTAACATAAAAGTTTATTTTGTCCTCTCTTTGGTCATCTTAATCATTACTCTCCTTTATTTTTTCCTACTTTAACATGACTTCTAGAAAACAATATTTTCACTTTAATTTTCAAAGTCAATGTTTTTTGTTTTCTGATCAAATTTCCTTTTCTCAAGAAATGAGGTTTCTTCTTTCTCAAAATTTAAAAAAAAAGAACTCCAAGTCCTTCCCAATACGTTTAAGGGTTTAGGTTCTCTATGTTATTGACAGCTACCAATTTACCTAGTTATTGCTGCAATTGAGAAGTTACCTTGAACATTTAAAGTCAATTTAAAAAGACAGGTTAATCTTTTATGTGTTGTAGAGGTCATATTTATGTGACCTGTGAATGTCAGTACGTGGGTGTCCTAGTTCTTCTTATTGATCAATTCATCAAATACTTATTGACCACCTTCTATGCACCAAGCCTTCTACCAGTCACTGGAAATTCATTCCTGAACAGAGCACAATGTCTGCACTCATGGAGCTGATGCTTAAATAAGGAAGAGAGAAAGATAATTAGGCAACTTCAATCCAATGGTCTACTAGTATTTCATGGATAGAGATGGGCGCAAGGTGTTATGGGACCCCATCTCACTTAGTCTGTGGGGTTCCGGATATGGCTTCATGAAGAACATGACATCTGTCCCTTCATCAGTTGTTCCTTCTGCTTAGAAAAAAATGTGTTCAAAAATTACAATTGATATTAGTATTTCACTTATTTGCTGTTATTCTTCAGTGCCTACTACATGTCAGACGGAACCTTGCTAGGGTTAGACATGCCTCTGAATCCTCTAGGAGATTACAGTCTAGTTGAGAGGCAGATACATTAAAAGCCACTATACATTCACAATGAATTAATCTTAATATTTATAATACCCAAAGATTATTTTCAATCTAGAATTGTTTTGATTTAGTAACTGCTACTGACATTAATTTATAAAAGGAAGTAGAAAGTATCTCAGGGGAAACTACCCTCTCCTTGACTATTTATCTTTTTCACTGATGTTATCAAAATTAAAGAGGCTCTTCTCTGAAGGGGAGTTGCTGTCATTAATACTTAAAGTATGTCACTAAGATTTAAAATAACTCAATAAGTAATCTACCAGACTACAGTGTTATACTGCGTTTTTCCTTGTCACAATAATATTACTACAAAAAGTTTGATTCTTACGTTTTATATTCTCCCTGCTCCCCTCCTCCCTACCTAATGTTAGTGACATAATATTTACAAGGAAAAGGGGAAATAAATATAATGTAAATGAAGATAGTTTCCACTTAGGATAATGAGGAAATCAGTAAATTCAATTGCAGATTGCTATTTGTCTCCTGTTCAAATTCAACTCAAAGATGTTTTTCCTCAAGACAGATTCTGAAAAACCCCTGGAACTATCCTAAAAACACTACTAGATAGTTTCTGTAAGTTCACACATAATTCTGCTGAATATAGGCTGATAGCTACACCAGTTTCCCAAAAGAAAGGTTGTAAATTCATAAAATACTTCCATCTGCCATGTGTAAGTTGCAAGAAGTCTGGTAAAATGAAAAATATGGAATAGCCATAATTCACGTTTCTTTTTTTTCTCTTCCTTCTGCCCAGATAACCTTATTATCTTAGGGGAAGAGGAAGAGAAAAACCCCTGAAACATAATGAATGTGACTCAGTAGATATAATCATTAATGTCATCGTTAACCTAAATGACATAATAATTTCCTTGAATGTTTACCACTTTGGGTTAAAGGTGAATGGAGAAATTACAGTCAGGAATGAAGGGGAAAAGATGACTTAGCCTTCTGGAGAACTTTTATTTTATTTAACAAATAGCAATATTTTGTTGGCCCTTTGCATATATATGACCATCCAAGGGATAATATATTTCAGGGCAGTACAAAAATAACACTATTATATTGTGTGGTCTTATTCCATTTTAAAAATTCTTCCCATAATTTACGATTCTTGAAGTTACTAGGTCTAGTCCAAAATGTTTTAAGCATGAAAACGCATGCTGGATTGTATACATTTCAAAAATGTAGCAGAGAGGCAACTTCCTAAATTCTCTTTTTTATCTAAAGTAATGGCATAATGGTAGACATAGTAAGTTTTTTTCTTTTTAAGATAAAAATAGTCCTGATAAATATTAAGGGATTTTGAAAATGTCTTGTTTTTTTTTTTCCGGCGGCGGTGACCTCAAGCCTGTTATCCCCACACTTTCAGAGGCTGAGGTGGGTGGATTGCTTGAGCCCGGGAGTTCAAGACAAGCCTGGGCAACATGGCAAAACCCTGTCTCTACAAAACACAACAAAAATTAGCCAGGCATGGTAGCACATGCCTGCAGTCTGAGCTACTTGGGAGGCTTAGGTGGGAGGATCACTTGAGCCCAGGAAGTCAAGGCTGCAGTGAGCCAAGATCGCGCCTCTGCACTTCAGCTTCAGTGCTGGAGGGAGACCCTGTCTCAAAGAAAAAAAGAAAGAAAGAAAGAAAGAAAATACCTTGTTTTAAAAATGAAAATTTGCAATATTATTAGCTAAAATCTCAACCAGGAACCTTTCTGTTGTAGATTACAAACCTAAAACATCCTTAGTCAAGGTGGTATCAGCTCTAAAATGAATAAAGTTAAGATAAAATTATCATTTATACTTTTATGTTATAAAATGTATAGCTCTATCAACTATAAAATTTATAGTATAAATTATAAAATCTATCACTTGAGGATATGTTGGTGAAAAATCATTTATAATTATTAATTCCTAGATTCATCAGTTAGGCAGTCAAGCAAAATTTTGTTCCTCAGTTGCTTTTTAATGTATAAACAAACCACAACAGTTACAAACTTTTGGAGCAAGGGTGAAGCAGGGAGTGGAAGGAATAACCCAGTTCCTTGTTGTTAAGTGTTTTTCTTGTTAGCAATGTAAAAAGTCAAACAAAAGAATAAAAATTTTGATTAATATAAGGTCGAACTTTTCTGAAGTAACTTTTAATTTTTTTTTTTTAACAGCCCTGTATTTCTTCCATAAGAGACTTCTTGGTAAAAAATTTGATAATAGTTATTGGAATAGCATTTGGACTGGCAGTTATTGAGGTACAGTATAATCTTGTATTATTGACTCTTTTATTCTCTTGCTTGTTCATTAATTTTAAGAAATATTGATGGTAAACAAACAAACACAACAACCATAAAAAAACGCAGATGCTTTAGAAAAGCACTGGATGCTAAAGGCTCATCATCTCCCTCAGTCAGCCTGAGTCTGAGGAGGAGATTCCTGTCTTAGGAAGTGAGCAGGGCTGAGACTCTTGCTTTTGAATGACCTCTCTACCGGGAAAAAGATGGAATTAATTTTCACATAGTTCTTAGTGCCAGGTATATTCTTCCCACTGAAAACTAGCACAGGGGTTAAAATTTTCCAAAGTTAGAAGAAAAAGCACCAAACAAAGCAAAATACGACCTTTACAATTTCTTATTTCTCATCTTGATTTTGAAACAAAATAAAAACTGAACTCAAGAATGTGAGAAGCTGTTTTCTTGTTACTTGTTATTACATTCTAGAGAAATCCAAGAAGTTCTAAAAAGTAGAAGTAATTACCTCTGATATCCTCAGCTTAAGTATTGTTGACTCACTTGGAGAAATTTTCAAGGAAAATTGAGGCTTATATATTACTTTCATCACTTTAATTATTGATGTTGGAAAAATATCCCACATAGGATTTTTGTCTTAATGAACTTTCTTGGCATGTTTTTAAAAAAAAAAAAAAAAAAAAAAAAAAAAAAAAAAAAAAACACCTGAAAGACACTTTTCACATGACTTAAATTTGCCAAGAATATGAATTAAAACTGCTTCAGAGAAGCATTTTGGAATCATCCCAGATCTTGGGTAATTTTGATATCAAGTAGATCAAATTCACTCACAATCCTATTCCAGGACATTAGCAAGAATGTTTATAATATGAAGTATCTCCCTGGTTAATGCCTGTGAGAGCTGGTTAGCTCAGCTGAGTGACTTGTGCTTCATGCTCATGGAATGCTGTGCAAGGTACTCCTTGGGCTTTCTGGTAATATTCTACCTCTTACTCGTGCCACATCACTGCCAGAAAGAAATTTTAACTGAGAATGAAGCAATTTGGTGTCCTACGTGGTTCTTTAGTTTGCTGGTGGAATTTCCCAGGCAACTATTAGAGAATGGTTAGGGACTATTAACAGCAAATTAAACTGTGGGTTATTACTTTCTTGTCATCCAAATGAATAGGTATAAATATGAAGCATTCTTTGTTGGTAGGTTATGGCTATCTTTCTTTAGGTCTGATATATGTTCAGAGTCAAATAGTGCTATGGATTAGGTCTATTTCTCTTGATTCTGCATTTTGTAAGATGTATTTTGTTTCTCTGCTTTGTATTCTGGGTTTATGCTAATTTAGAAATAAGGACTAATGGCCATGAAGATGAGTAAGAAATGAATGATTTAAATGAATCATTAGTGATTTTAAATGAATGATTTAAATGTATGAGACAGCATGTTTTAAATGAGATATTTAATATAAGAGTTATATTTCATGTTAAACTCAAGTTTTGACAATTGACTATCACTAGCTCAAATCACAGATGCTCCTCAGTTAGCAAAACCAGAAAAAGTAAGGACATACTTGATTGGGGAGATTGATGAAATACTTTGTGTCATAGTCAAAGGCATTTTCAAGAATTTAAATACATCTAGTGGAAAATAAGATTACAAAAAGATTAATGCATTTCAGTATTTTATGAAATTGGTATATTCCATGTATTAATTACATGTTTAAATATTTTATTGGTTCTTCTAAAGACATATTCAGAGAAAAATAGCTTAATACAAACATTCTATACAGTAATTTATAGGTATGAAGTGTTTGTGGTACTATCATAAAACATAACCGTTTTTGAATTAGACCAAATTAATTGTGATTTCTAGACTATCTGCAGATATGGTAAATAGTTGGTTCAAGTAACTGAACTTTTTAAAATTGTTGTTCAGTTCCTCAATCTAAAACCTACCCTCCCTCTTTTAAAGGGAAACAAATCATTTTATATTCCATCTTCCTTTATTCAAAAAGTAGATTGGAAAAGTCTTCTGATACCCAGTCTATAAATTATGTATCCCCAAAAAAAGCATTTTATAGCTCATCTTACAGTCATTAGTACAAGTTTTCTATTGCTCTTTGACTTGGCCTATCTCCCTTCTTTGTTTCCAAAGTTCAAGTTAAAAAAAAACACCAAGATACAAAAACAGAAAATCTCCTCTAAAAAATACTTTTAAGAAAACAGAAGCAAATATCTTCCTGCAGAAAATATGTTCAGATTATCTCCACAGAAAAATCATATAAAAAAAGACTGTCCCATATTTAGACCTTATGTTAGTATGTTTAGGCATAGGTTTTAGTGAGATGGGCCAATATTTGTTTCCAAAGCTCTGTTAAGATTATATACCTAAGGGATTCTTCTCACATTGAATGCTAAAAATTATGCAAAATACCTTATTCTGCAAGAAAAATTTATCTATAGACATTTTTGGAATTCTCATTATTCTAGCTTAAAACAACCAGACTATCATATCTTTCCTCATTTGACTATAGCAACTTACAAGCACAAAAAATGATCAGCACTTTCCTTGCTTTAATAAAAAAAGAAAAACTACACACTGAGAGCCATCACTTTGTAGGATAGAAGTTATCCCAACAGGAGGTCCTAGAAATAAAGCAGTTAAAAGAAAAATGATAATTTTGCATGTTTTTAGACTGCTGCATACCTCTTAGCAAATTTATCATGAGTCTTGGCATACATTATAAAATGACGAATCTCTTTTAATTGTGTGCTATTTTTTTGAACAATGATAAATGTTTTTTTCAGGGACAATGAAATGCAAGAAAGTGTGATATTAACTGTCTAGTCTGCTGATAAATGATGGGCTTCTATTTCAAGGATGTAGCAGTGAAAGATGATAGTTGTCTTATCCCATTATTTTTTCCCATTAAAAAAAGTTCTTTCTTGATACTTGTCCCACAGACTTAAGGATCAGCATCAAGGCAAAAAGACTAAATTTCGGTCTTGAATTGTAGAATATTTTGAATGGAAATTATTACTTTTGCAGAGAATTGGTGTCAACCATTTTAAGAAGGAAGAAGTATTGGTTAGCAGTTCTCATTTGAATTACATTTCCAGTGAAGTGTTAGTAAGCAGAAAGTCTCAACACAGTAGAAGCATTTAAGTTGACTCAGCACAAATGGCACTTTGCCTTCCTCCATCCTCCCTTCAAAGGGGGCTGGTGGGGAAGGAAACTTTCTATTGGTAATGCACACAGGTCCTGTCTATCATTTCTACGTCAAAGACATAGCGTGTAAGTCACCAACTGTAGAGCCAATTAGAGCAAATTTTGGGGTCCCTCATTCTTGGGAGAGCTACTTGAGATGGAAATTATGCCCCAGATTTTCAGTTGTGCTTTTTCAGTTCAAAAGAAATTCCTGAATTAAGCTATTCCCTATAGTTTAGAAGCTTTTTTAAAAAAAGAGTTACTTCATTTTTGTATTCCTCCTGAAAATGCCTAAAACTACAGCAGGAAAAATTCTAGAGTCCTTGATTTTTATGCAGATGATTTAAACCAGATGATAATAACCTTTTTATGGAAGCAGTACGTTTATTTAGCCCCCAGGGACCTGAGATCCCCAGTGCTCCAGAGGAGACGCTCTGCAGAAGAATGTGTGTGTTCCAGGAAAGGGAGTGGGTCTTCTGGTGGCAGCTGCCACTGTGCGGTTATATAGGGCCAGTTAGATAGAGGCTGATTGGCCAGCTAAAAAATGCTGATTAAAACACAAAAAAAACTTAGCGTTTGCGGTGCTCTTCTGTCCCATTGGAACCTCTAATTTTCCAAGAGAGATGACTTAGATAGGATTGGAACTGTCAGTATACAAAATCTTTTCATATATAATGTTCTTTCTGTTTATTTATAATGTGTCCAGTGTTTTCCCTTCAATTCCACGTTAATCCTCTTATTTTGTTCTCTAGATACTGGGTTTGGTGTTTTCTATGGTCCTGTATTGCCAGATCGGGAACAAATGAATCTGTGGATGTGTCAAGCTATCGCCAGTCAAACCCCTTTAAAATGTTGCTTTGGCTTTGTAAATTTAAATATGTAAGTGCTATATAAGTCAGGAGCAGCTGTCTTTTTAAAATGTCTCAGCTAGCTAGACCACAGATACCTTCTAGACATATTGAACATATTTAAGGTTTGAGGGATATAAGGGAAAATGATATGAATATGTATTTTTACTCAAAATAAAAGTAACTGTTTATGTTGGTGCTTTTCTATGTCTGATCCTTGTGTTCAGGTGGTACAGTACTTAAAATGTTCTTCTGGAGCCACCCAGTGGAATAATCATCTCCAAGCTGACAGGGCCACAGATAGTTAAGACAGTGGATCTGGGGTTTTTCAGAAATGATACTCTTTTATGTGATGTATCAACCATTGGTGATACGATTGAATCAAGTCTAAAATGATCCAGGTAAAAGAGTCACCATCTCTTTTCTATTTATGTCACTACTAACAGTATCTCTCTTTTGCTGCGTGTCTATTGTAGGAACAAAAAGGTCTGAGTGCTCAACACCCAGCCATTGCTTCTCTGGTACCCGTCTGGATCTTCCTCTCAGACACGACAGTTATAACATGTTTTTCTTTCTAGTTCTCAGAAATATTTAACATTTTTGCTTTTTATAGAAGTATAATATACAGACAATAAAGTCAATTCTTAATGT
The DNA here is from genome assembly GCF_007565055.1 of Rhinopithecus roxellana. NCBI lineage: Eukaryota > Metazoa > Chordata > Mammalia > Primates > Cercopithecidae > Rhinopithecus > Rhinopithecus roxellana. The sequence goes on from NC_044558.1 coordinate 39,635,660, forward strand.
ATAGCTCTGTGAGTATGTGTACATCTGTGTAAGGACTAAGATCAGAGTTGGGCACAGTGGCTCATGCCTGTAAGCTCAGCTACTTGGGAAGCTGAGATAGTAGGGTCTCTTGACCCCAGGAGTTTGAGACCAGCCTGAATAATAGTGAGGCCCCCATCTCAAAAAAAAAAAAAAAAAAAAAGAAGATACAGAATATTTCTAGCACACCAGAATGCTCCTTCATGCCTCCTCTCAGTAGTGGGCTGTATTTGGCTCACACCGACTTGCTGAGCAGATTGTACACATATACACAAAAGTTTTGTACACAAAGTTCTTCCCAACTTTGTGTTCAGTAACATGACATTGGTACCTTGAAATCTACCATGCTCGGAGTATTTATGCCATAGATACCGACAAATGCTGTGAATTCAGAGCTTTTCTTTCTTTTCTTTCTTTTTTGGAGAGCTGGTTGATAAACATTTACCAATACACTGCCCCTCTCTGTAAATACTTCCCTAAAGGTAACCACTTTTCTGACTTCTGTAACATAGACTCATTTTGCCTGTTCGTGAATTTTCTCTAAATGGAATAATAAAGTGTGCACTCTGGCTTCTGTGACTCAACATTTTGTGTGTGAGAATCAACCATTTGTTGCATGTAGCTATAGTTTATTCTAATAGCTATGTAGCATTTCACTGTGTATGAATATATCACAATGTGTATATCCATTCTTCTGTTGATGGGTATATAGTTTGTGTTCAGTTTGTCATATTATAAATAAAGCTTCTATAAACATTCTTTTATATGTCATTTGGAACATATATGTACTCATTTCTGGCTATATATGCAGGAGTAGAACTGCTTTGCATACATATGTTTACCTTTAATACATTCTGTCAAGAAATTTTCTAAAGTTCCTTTTTTTTGAGACAGAGTCTCACTCTGTGGCCCAGGCTGGAGTGCAGCGGATATCTCAGCTCACTGCAAGCTCCGCCTCCCGGGTTCACGCCATTCTCCTGCCTCAGCCTCCTGAGTAGCTGGGACTACAGGCGCCCACCACCACACCCAGCTAATTTTTTGTATTTTTTAGTAGAGATGGGGTTTCACCATGTTAGCCAGGATAGTCTCGATCTCCTGACCTTGTGATCCTCCTGCCTTGGCCTCCCAAAGTGCTGGGATTACAGGCATGAGCCACCGCACCTGGCCTTTCTAACGTTCTTGTGCTAATGTATGCTGATACTAGAAAAGTATAATAGACTCAGTCGCATTTTCTGAGGAAGAGAAATATTATGGAAGGCAGTTCTTGTCAAGCTGATTAGAGTGGCAGCCAAGCAGTAGGAAACTTGGGGGAGCTTTGGGCTGGGTTAGGCACCCTTATTCTGTGCTTCCCTATTAGTGATAAAAATAGCGGCTAGGTGAGGTGGCTCACACCTGTAATCCCAGCCCTTTGGGCGGCTGAGGTGGATGGATCACGAGGTCAGGAGATCGAGACCATCCTGGCTAACACGGTGAAACCCCGTCTCTACCGAAAACACAGAAAATTAGCTGGGTTTGGTGGTGGGCGCCTGTAGTCCCAGCTACTCAGAAGACTGAGACAGGAGAATTGCTTGAACGCGGGAGGCAGAGCTTGCAGTGAGCTGAGATCACCTCACTGCACTCCAGCCTGGGCGACAGAGCGAGACTCCATCTCAAAAAAAAAAAAAAAAAAAAAAAGCTATCCTTCTTTGAGTACATGTCATCTTCCAGGAACAATACCCAAATCTATGCTTTTATTATCTTATCTTTTTTTTTTTTTTTTTTTGAGACGGAGTCTCGCTCTGTCACCCAGGCTGGAGTGCAGTGACGCGATCTCAGCTCACTGCAAGCTCCGCCTCCCGGGTTTACGCCATTCTCCTGCCTCAGCCTCCCGAGTAGCTGGGAGTACAGGCGCCCACCACCTCGCCCGGCTAGTTTTTTGTATTTTTTAGTAGAGACGGGGTTTCACCATGTTAGCCAGGATGGTCTCGATCTTCTGACCTCGTGATCCGCCCATCTCAGCCTCCCAAAGTGCTGGGATTACAGGTTTGAGCCACCGCGCCTGGCCTATTGTCTCATTTTTAATCACTATATCCTTATGAGGTAGGTACTATTATCATTCCCATTTCACAGGTAAGAACACTGAGGCTCAGAGGAGATAGATAACTTTGCTCAGAGTCCATTAGTAATTGGCAGAACAGGGAATCAAACCCTGTCAAATGTGTCCCAAACCCTGACTGTTGATCATGTTAGCTTTCCCATAATAAAGTTATCAATAAAGTTGCCATATTTTATTATAATTACCCATTCATGTGTTTGCCTCTGTTAGCATCCTCAAACTCTTTGAAGGCATTGATTGTTTTTTCTTTGTCTTTATGTCTCCAGTACCTATTCTTGTGCTTGGCATGTAATAGACACTTAACAAATTGTAGCCAAAAATAATAGATTTATTGAGAGCATACTGTATGCCCACATATATTCTAACCACTTTACATAGAGTCATTCATTTAATTCAGAACAGCCCTCTTAGTTTGATACTATTACTAGACCAATTTACAGATAAGGAAAGCAGGGCTTGGAGAGATTAACTTTTTTTAGGTCATGTAGCTAGTAAGTGGAGGAGTTGTAATGCAGTCTAAGCGACTCAAAATCCATGCTTTTTACATCATACCATTTTGTCATATGTTACAGTGTTATTGGGCTAGATAAGAAAATGAATATTAACATGTCTTTTGCATAATGTCGGGTACATATTGCAGGCTCAACAAATATTATATAGTATCAATGATATAAAGAGCTTGTATCAGTCAGGGTTGACAGAAAAATAAAAACCCTCCAGCTATTTCAAACAATGAAAAAATTATACAGGGAACTCCTATATTAGTCAGCTTGGACTATCATAACAAAATACAGCTGACTAGGTAGCTTAAACAACAGATTTTTTTTTTCTCAGAGTTCTGGAGTCTGAGAAGTCAAGGATCAGGGTGCTGGCCTCTTCAGTTCCTGGTAAGGGCTCTCTTCCTGACTTGCAGTTGAACTTCTTGCTGTGTCTTCACAAGGTAAAAAGAGAGAGAGTATGTGCGCTCTGTTGTGTCTTCTTATAAAGACAATAATCCTATCAGTCCAGGGTTCCGCCCTTATGACCTTATTTAACATTAATTACTTTCTTACTCCAAATGCAGCCACAGTGGGGGCTTCAACATACGAATTTTAGGGGGAAACAATTCAATCCACAGTAACTGCTTACAGAGGTGATGGAAAAAGTAAGAAGCCAATTAGGAGGCAAGGTAAACCAGAGATTAGCAACAGTAGGGGTTGCAACTACCCTTAGGACTGGAGAAACAGAGATAATGTTACCAGACCCCAGGATCCAGGGCTGCCTTGTGGAAGATGAGCCATGGCTTGGATTCCAGAGAAAGACTGTCTAACAGGAACAGGAGCCATGGAGACTTAGCACTCATTATCAGAAGAAGAGAGAGAGGACAGAGAGAATTGCCCTGGCTTCTCTTCCTCCCACTTCAGTCTCCTGTCAGACTTCCATTGACTGAGGCCACCTAGAAGTCAGAAAACAAGTGGCCCTAGAAAATATAGTTTCCTCTGACCCAAAGCAGAGCTGAGAATGGCAAGGGCTGGGCTGAGAGCAGACAGAAAGAAAAGACTGTTAGATTAAGTTTAGCCCAAAGATGCCTTCTTACATAGTAAGTTTTACCTAAAGGTTTCTCTGTGCACAGTGAACTGTAACCTAACTGGGTGTGTAAACCAACTATAACCTACTCTTGTGCCAGTCACTCAGTTTTAGTCAGTTAAAGGCAGCCAACTATTCAAACTCGGTTCAAGTAAGGCAAACACAGAACTATAAGCAATCCAGCTGTTTCTGTACCTTACTTCCATTTTCTGTACATCACTTCCCTTTGTGTCCATAAATCTTCCACCACCTGGCTGTGAGTCTCTCTGACTCCAGTGAATTATTCTTTCCTCAATTAAAGTCTGTTAAATTTAATTTGTCAGTGATTTTTCTTTTAACAAGACTGTAATAGCAAATTGAGAGTTAGAGAGCAGGCAAACAGATCCTGAATTTTTTGAGAAAAGGGTATGAAAATTGCAGAAAGTGTAACAGATTTAAAATTATATGAGACGTTTTTGGGATTCTTCCTTTTTTAGCTCAAGTTCACAACATTTTGGGGGTCTAGAAGACTTATAGCAGTTGTTCTTTACTGGAGGGGGGCATTTTGCCCCTCAGGGGATATTTGTCAACGTCTAGAGACATTTTGATTGCCACAATGGGTAGCAGGGGGATGTTACTAGTATCTAATGGATGGAGGCCAGGAATGCTACTAAACTTTCTACAATGTACAGGTACATGCCCACATGTACCTTATTTAGTCTAAAATGTCAATTATTTAGTCTAAAATGTCAATAATGCTGTGATTGAGAGATCCTGCTTTAGAGAATCACACATGTGAATAGCAAAATATCCTTGTTGGGAGACAGTAAAATCTGTGTTAAAAAGTGAATTGGATTGGAGTCGGTCCTAGACCAGGCTCTGACTGCTTGTCAATTTTGTATCCTTCGCAAGTCACTCAGTTTCCTCATCTTCAAAGAATACATTTCATTGAAAAGATATTTAAGTTCCCTACCATTACTAGAATCTCTGCATGTACTAACTTCTTAAATGTGTTTGGTTTTCTGCTGTATTTTTAAATGTCAACATTTATTTGCTTATGATAGTTCACCTAGGCTTTAACTTAATTGTTTTCGTACTGAAGGCAATTATGAGAGAAACTTTTACTCTCCTGCAAGATATTAAATTCAGATTTAAGAATAGGCTCATTCTTTACCTTCATGTTTCCAAGGTCAAACCATAATATTTAAAAATATATTGGCCGGGCGCGGTGGCTCAAGCCTGTAATCCCAGCACTTTGGGAGGCCGAGACGGGCGGATCATGAGGTCAGGAGATCGAGACCATCCTGGCTAACATGGTGAAACCCCGTCTCTACTAAAAAATACAAAAAACTAGCCGGGCGAGGTGGTGGCACCTGTAGTCCCAGCTACTCGGGAGGCTGAGGCAGGAGAATGGCGGGAACCCGGGAGGCGGAGCTTGCAGTGAGCTGAGATCCGGCCACTGCACTCCAGCCTGGGTGACAGAGCGAGACTCCGTCTCAAAAAAAAAAAAAAAAAAAAAAAAAATATATATATATATATATATATATATATATATATATATAATTTGATTAAATTACTTAAGGAACATAGCAAGAACAAAATAAAAGTAAACTCATCAAATTAGTAATTCAGTGTAGATGGAAATGCTGCTTTCAATTCACAGAAATGTAGGAATTATCTTCATTATGCTTAAGACTGTACAATTGTACTAATTTAGATATACAATATGTATATATTAAAGCTTGGCAAATGCTTCTCAAATCTGTCCACTGCTCTGCTTTCCTGTCACTTTCATCCTATCTTCTCTCTCACAATCCAGCCTGAGGTAGGATCATTGCAATTATCTTGTGATGAGTTTTCTACACTTTTTTTCGTTCTTCATATCCATTTCCCATGGTGCCACAGGAGTGATCCATCTAAAATGCAGATGTTATCATGTTATATTACTCTCTCTCAAGGTTACTCTTCCACTGACCACCAGGTCCTTCATAAGCACCAACTCCACCTTTCCCTGTGATATGGTTTGGCTGTGTCCCCACCCAAATCTCATCGTGAATTGTAACTCCCACAATTCCTGCGTGTCATGGGAGGAACCCGGTGGGAGGTGATTGAATTATGGGAGTGAGAGGTGATTGATTTATGGGAGTGGGTCTTTCCTATGCTGTTCTCATGATAGTGAATGAATCTCATGAGATCCGATGGTTTTAAAAATGGGAGTTTCCATGCACAAGCTCTCTGCCCACTGCCATCCATGTAAGATATGACTTGCTCCTTCTTGTCTTCCACCATGATTATGAGTCCTCTCCAGCCATGTGGAACTGTAAGTTCGTTAAAACTCTTTTTCTTCCCAGTCTCAGGTATGTCTTTATCAGCAGCGTGAAAATGGACAGTATATTGGTTACTAGGAGAGTGGGGCATTGCTGAAAAGATACCCAAAAATGTGGAATGTGGAAGCAACTTTGGAACTGGATAACCGGCAGAGGTTGGAACAGTTTGGAGGGCTCAGAAGAAGACAGGAAAATGTGGGAAATTTTGGAACTTCCTAGAGACTTGTTGAATAACTTTGACAAAAATGCTGATAGTGATATGAGCAATAAGGTCCAGGCTGAGGTGGTCTCAGATGGAGATAAGGAACTTGTTTGGAACTGGAGCAAAGGTGACTCTTGTTATGTTTTAGCAAAGAGACTGATGGCATTTTGCCTCTGTCCTAGAGATCTGTGGAACTTTGAACTTGAGAGAAATGATAAGGGTATCTGGTGGAAGAAACTGCCAAGCAGCAATGCATTCAAGAGGTGATTTGAGTGCTATTAACGGCATTCAGTTTTATAATGGAAGCAGAGCATAAAAGTTCAGAAAATTTGCAGCCTGACAATGTGATAGAAAATAAAATTCCATTTTCTGAGGAGAAATTCAAGCTGGCTGCAGGAATTTGCATAAGTAACAAGGATCTGAATTTTAAATGACCAAGACAATGGGGAAAATGTCTCCAGGGCATATCAGAGGTCTTCATGGCAGCCCCTCTCATCACAGGCCTGTAGACCTAGGAAGAAAAAATGGTTTCATGGGCCAGGCCCAGGGTTCCCATGCTGTGTTTGGTGCCCTGCATCCCTGCCACTCCAGCCATGACTAAAAAGGGCCAAAGTACAGTTCAGGTTGTGCCTTCAGAGGTTGCAAGCCCCAAACCTTGACAGCTTCCACATGACATTAAGCCTGCAGGTGCACAGAAGTCAAGAATTGAAGTTACTCAACACCACTGCATGAAAGCAGCCTGGAGAGAGGCTGTACCCTGCAAAGCCACAGGGGTGGAGCTGGCAAAAACCATGGGAACCCACCTTTTGCATCAGCATGACCCACATGCAAGACATGGAGTCAAAGGAGATCATGTTGGAGCTTTAAGCTTTGACTGCCCTGCTGGATTTTGGACTTGCCTAGGGCCTGTAGCCCTTTGTTTTGACCAATTTCTTTCATTTGGAATGACTGTATTTACCCAATGCCTGTATCCCCATTGTATATAGAAAGTAACTAAGTTGACAGGCTCATAGGCAGAAGGCATTTGCTTTGCTTCAGATGAGATGTTGGACTGTGGACTTTTGAGTTAATGCTGAAATGAGTTAAGGCTTGGGGGACTGTTGGGAAGGCATGATTGGTTTTGAAATGTGAGGACATGAGATTTGGGAGGGGCTGGGGCAGAGTGATATGGTTTGGTCAGTGTCCCCACCCAAATCTCATCTTGAATTGTAACTCCCACAATTCCCCTGTGTCATGGGAGGAACCTGGTGGGAGACGATTGAATTATAGGGGTGGGTCTTTCCTGCTCTGTTCTTACAAATAGTGTATGAGTCTCACAAGATCTGATGGTTTTACAAACAGGAGTTTCCCTGCACACCATCTGTGTAAGATGTTACTTGCTCCTCCTTGCCTTCCATCATGATTGTGAGGCCTCCGCAGCCATGTGGAACTGTAAGTTCATTAAACCTCTTTCTTTTGCAAATTTTCCAGTCTCAAGTATGTCTTTATCAGCAGTGTGAAAATGGACTAATATGTCCTGCTCTTCTTCAGACCCTCTTCCATATGCACCCCGTGAGCCTTTAACTTCTACTCTTATCCCTTCACATCTTTGCCATGTTGCTCCCTATGCCCAGAATGGCTTTCATATTTATGCTGTTGGATTCCTTCAAGGTCTAGCTCTGATGTCACCCACTCTATGAAGCTTTTCTGAATCCATTCAGGATAAAAATAATTTTTTATTTATTTATGTTTTTCATAGCATATTATATTAAAATATCACTTATCCTAATATATATGGCTAGCTTTTTGTTGAATTTTATTATAAACTCCCTAAGTACTCCTGAGCTGCTGAATTGAACTTTTACCCCAGAGGCTAGCATGGTACCTAGAATATATTGGCAGCTCAATAAGTGTGTATTATTAACATCATAGTACATTTGCAGAATGGTATCCATTTTTATTTTATAAGGATATTCCATTGAATGTAGATATTTTATTTATAATTACAATAACAATAACTGATACATGTAGCATAGTACTTATTATATGTCTGGCACTATTCTAAAGAATTCATGCATATTAACTCATTCAGTTCTCGCAATAATTCTATTATTAAAGTTATGCTTATTTTACAGATAACAAAACTGAAATGCAATGAAGTTAAGTAAGTTGCTCAAAATTAGTAGTGCCAGGATTCAAACTCTGCTACTGATTTGAACAGGAGGCAGGAAAATACTGGGCTCTGCGGCCCTAAATGAGAACTTTACTTCCCTGTTTTCCCACCTGAATGTTGCCTTTTGGCCCAGCATGCCCCCTATCCTGTGCTCATAAGAACCCCAGACCCCAAACTCAGCTCACACACACACAGAAGAGAGAAGCATCTGAACATCGAAAGGAGAAGAAGCAGCTGGACATCAGAAACTGTGGTAAGAGAGGAGTTTGGCTGAGCTCCAGGGGAAGACTGCCTTCATATTCCATCCCCTTTTCAGTTCCCCATCCTGCTGACATCCACTTTCACCACTCAATAAAATCTCCACATTCACCATCCTTCAAGTCGTGTGACCTCATTCCTCTTGGGCACTGGACAAGGACCCAGTTGCGGGTGCAGGAAGCTGTCACACTGACTCTCCACTGAGCTGTTTAACACTTAAGTTGCCTGCAGACAGCAAAGCTAAAACAGCATACTCTAACACATGCCTTCTGGGGCTCTAGAGGCTGTGGACAGCCCCTAGAAGTTGCTGTGGGCTGGTAAGGGATTCATTCCTGCTGGTGCCCAAAGACACTCACCCCAGCTCCTGCACCCACTCACCTACATCTTCTCCCTCTTTCAAGGGGTTTGAGCCCTGCAGGCTGAGTAAGCAAGCTAGCCCTTCACAAGTCCTATGGGGTCAAGGGAATCTGTCTCACTACCCTGGCTTCACAGCTTACATTCAAGCAATAATACCATTTTCCATCTCTTGGAGAAAAGTTGATTTGGCTAAGAAACAGGGTTTTAGATCCTTTTTGAGTAGCTGAATTGCTGAGGATAATACTTGAACATTAGAGTATGTTGACATGTTGCCATACATCCAAATAAAGTGGTCCCCTTCCACCCATCTTTATATTTTGTGTACACTCCCTTCCTAACATTACTCCCACTATATTTCAGATTTATTTTCATTCTGCCTCTTTTATCTGATTGGGAACAACTTGAGGTCAGAAATGTGTCTTTTTTTTTTTTTTTTTTTTTAACTTTGTGACCTACCCATGCACAGTATGGTAACTGACAGATGTTTGCTCAACCAATGTTTATTGGATAAAATGATAAGGAATAGTCCATATATTTTAAAAGAAACTAAAATTGCCACATCCATAAATACAAGTTGGTAAGACCTGTGATTTACCACCAATGGAATTAATTCTTTTTTTTTTTTTTTTTTTTTTTTTGTTGAGACGGAGTCTTGCTCTGTCGCCCGGGCTGGAGTGCAGTGGCCGGATCTCAGCTCACTGCAAGCTCCGCCTCCCGGGTTTACGCCATTCTCCTGCCTCAGCCTCCAAGAAATGAGATTAGAATATCTTGTCCTTTTTCATGAGAGTTTATTTAGTTACTACTTTAACCTTCTCTTTCTATTACAATGGGTGGTGATTAAGAGCTGTTGAATATGGAGTCAGATTTGTCAGGGTTTAAAATAATGCCTGTAACATCTAGGTGCTGAGTGATGTTGGGCATGTTACTTAATTTCTCTGTGCCTCGTCTGAAGACCAAGAGTAAAAGAAATCTCTATAGGACTGCTGGGAGATTAAATAAGACAAATACATGCAAATTGTTTAGAACATATAGTGGAGTTAGCATTCTGGGTTAGTAGCTATAACATCATTATTATTGTAAAAATAATTACACCTAGAATTAGTATTTAAGTATACAATTAACAAGTTTTGTTTTTGATTATGAAGCTTCTTTACACTTCAAAGCAAGTTTAGGCCCATCAACAACTTCATCTTCAAAGCCCTGAGTTTTTGAAATGGATTTTGACAATAACGCCTCCCGGAAGGATACATCTTCTGCTCAGAATCTCTTTCCAAGGCTGATATCCAGTTATCATATCAATAATGGAATAAAAAAGACAGAGAAGGGACAGTGGGCCAGGAGCAGAGCCGCATAGAATGACCGACAGTAAATGAAAAGGAATGTAATTTAGAATCATCCTAATGAGAAACAGCATACATCAAGACAAGTGGAGCTATAGCACTGTCAGCTTTGCTGGCAAGGTGACCCCCAAATAAGTCATGTCTATTTAATACAATGTGAGCATCAGTTGTGGCAGCGCCAAGAGCAACAACTAACTAAGGCAAACACAACATTGCACCTGGCTCACAATATCTCCAAGAGTAATTTGTGATGCTATTTCAAGTGATTCCAATAGAACATATTGTTCTCTGCAGAAATCATGCTTTTGGAAAACAGGTTAGGGTTCATGGCAAAATAGAGATGAAAATTATCGGAATGTTATAAACAAGCAAGAAATTATTAGGAAGCTTATAACTGAAAGCCATGATAACTGGCAATTGGGCTTTTATAATAACCAAAATAATACTTAATATAGAAACATACAAGTCAAGCAAACGAAGCCCAATAAGTACTCAGAAATAAAATATGTATCAAATGTGTGTAATGAGTAATAGGATGTGACCGGTGCTGGTTGAATTGAGAACAAGGGAGTCTCCTGGGTTGGAAGCTGGAACTGTGGCTTCTAAGACAGGCTGTGGGCCTGGCTCTGTGTGATGCTGGCTGACTCCCCAATACCTTTTTTATCCTCATTAATTATCCCTCAGTGGTTCAGAATTTTTGACTTTGGAAAGCACTTTCAAAAGATCTAAAAATCTAAAAATCCTCAGATAAAATGAATGAGTTTCTGATGGAAGAGCCAACTTTCTTTCCTGGGAAGCATCCAGCCATAAAAGATCTAAAAATATCTTAGAAACACCATATATTTGAAAACTGGAAGCAGAAATTTTATTTTTCTTACTACCCAGCTTACTCTCATATGTAATTATTCTATATCTTTATGGTCAAATTTTAGTAATGTTGGTCCTAAAGATCTGGGAAACTTATAATATTTCACTCAGAGGAAGTAAAAAGAAGGAAAGGCAGTTGAAATTATTAGATCACTAAGTCTCAAAGAAAAATGACCATTTAATAAGAGTTTTCTTAGGCTGATGGGTTACATTGCAATGTTGGATTATCTGTTCTTGCAAAAAAAAAACAAGGTGGAAAGATAATTTAAATTCCTTATGTAATTAACCCAATCCTCAATGGAAAATGAAAGACTTTGGTATGTGGAAGAGGAAACTGGTACAGGAATCAATTTATTTAGTAGATGTCAGCTACCTGTCAGGCTCAAGGCTAGGCACTTTTCATGCTTTATCCCAAGGAAATATGTCAATACAATGCCAGGATTGCACCCCTAGACATTTTGAATTAATTAGTGAGTATAATGTACAGCTGAGGCTGAGAACCACTGACTTTTGGGTGTTCCATGAAAGCTAGTTTATTCTCCCTAGTACCTTTTTTCTTGTGCTGTTCAATTCCATAAATTTTCTTAGGCACATTTCTTTAAAGCACCTGAATGCTACCTACAGTAACAGGATAACCTTGAAACATACCCAGTAATTCTTAAATATTTTCCACTCTTGAACCTGTGTACAAACCTCACAAATTCAAGGTTAGTCATTGCTGTAATTTGAATGTGTTTCCCAAAGTTCATGTGCTAGAAACTTAATCCCTAATGCAACAGAGTTGAGAAGTGGGACCTTTCAGGGGTGATTAGGTTATGACGGCTGAGTGTGGAAAAGCTCACTCAAACTCAAAATGACTTTTCTATTCCTCACTCTACAACAACAATCAACACAGAAGACCTCTGTGAACAAATGTGTGGAGGTTTTCCCCTACCAATAAGTAAGCAATTAATTCTGCAGCAGACACCAGCTGGTTGTCCTCTAGTTCAATTTTGATACTATCTACCTGGAGATTACATCAGTTTCTACAGGTTAAGGACTCAGTCCCCAAGGCCCACCCCCTCCCTGCTTACTTTGGCCCACCCCCTCCCTGCTTACTTCTGATGCCAGTTGCAAGCCTTAGGTTGCTTTGTCTATGCTTCTGACCAACTGGATATAAATTGGGGTTTCCACAATCCCCTCCTAAGGTTCAATTAATTTGCTAGAGCAGCTCACAGAACTAAGGAAAACACTCACACTTACCAGGTTATTGCAAAAGATATTGTAAAGGATACAAATAAACAGCCAGATGAAGATATACATAGGGTAAGATCTGGAAGAGTCACAAGCACGAAGCTTCTATGCTGGTGGTGTTGGGGTGCACCACCTTCCCAGCATGTGGATGAGTTCTTATTTACCTTCCTGTAGGCATGCACATGTTCAGCTATCTAGAAGCTCTCTGAACCCAGTCTTTTTGGGTTTTTGTGGAAGGTTCACTACATAAGCATGATTATTAAATCACTGGCTGTTGGCAATAACTTTCAGCCCCTCTCCTCTTCCTGGAGGCTGAGGGTGAGCTGAAAGTCCGAGCCTCCTAGTCCTTCTTGGTCTTTTCAGTGACCAGCCTCCATCCTGAAGCTACCCAGGGGCTCCCAGCCACCGGTCAACTCATTAGCATACAAAAAGACATCATTTTGGAGTTTCTAAGGATTTTAAAAGTTATACGCCAGGAAGCAGGGTCAAAGATCAAATATATATTTCACAATACCATAGGACTCTGCTCTCATGAATGAGTGTCATTATTGCAGGAGTAAGTTTGTTATTGTGAGAGCGGGTTTGTTATACTGCAAGTTCAGATCCCTCTTATATCCACTCTCACACGTGCATGTTGTCTTGTCCTTTCAGCCTCTGCCATGAGATGACACAGCAAGAAAGCCCTTGCCAGAGTGCGCTTCTTGACCTTGGACTTCCCAGCCTCCAGAACTGTAAGAAATAAATTTCTCCTCTGTAAAAATTACCCAGTCTGTAGTATTCTATTATAGCAACACAAAACAGACAAAGAAAGTCTTTCCATGGGTTCCTCCTTGGTCCTAAATTCAGAGTGGAATTTGGGGCAACAGATTGAGTGCTGCTTATCTAGAAACTGCCTCTAACAATCTACAACTGTTATTTCCCCGGTGTTCTACAGTGTATGTAGGACTCAGCAGTCTTGCATTTGAAGTAACTAACATTGTTCTGTCTTCCACTGTCAAATGTAGAAGGATTGTCTTTTTCCTAGACTTAAATCTTTGCTTCAGGTATGCTTGCAATGTAAGATGCAGCAGCCTACATTATAACGCCTCCACCATTAGGCTTAGAATGGTCTAGCAGCACATACCTCTTCTGAGATGTGAACTGTACCTCTTTACACATCCCCAGTCTTCCCACTGCCATGCTATAGCTGAGATCTGCACAGCCCAAAGATTATTTGAGTGCAGCTGCCCACATGTACAGCCCTGCTTCTATGAAATAGCCACTTGCCTGTGTACAAAATGGCCATAGCAGCAGTCAACTGCCAACATCATGCCATAACAGTTAAATGCCAACCACATAATGTTAAAAAAACTTCTTGGCATAATATAATATTTTACCAACCAAAAAAGGGGGTATGTGCTACTCACACAAAATCCATGGTTCACGAATTCAAACCCTATGAGAAACTTCTTGACATATTATGTTTGTTTACAAATTCTACACCCAATTTTAATTCTCAGTGTGGAAAGCCTATGTACCAAATGTTAGGTCTTGAGATAAAGCTCCCCAAACTACAAAATCCTACCGTGAAGCAAGTATTCCAAGAGGGATGATAACTTTCAAAGGGGGAAAGGAGAAGCTAAGTTAGACAGGCCCAGATTATTCACACCCAACTGACCATCAAATGCATCACCTTACCTCCCCTTGGGAAGGAAAGACAATACACTAGGGTGGTGCGGGGGTTGTGGTGCATGCTGAGAGACTTAAAGAGTTAAACTAATGGAACTCCCTAAATAGGCAAGAAACATTAGATATGCAGAAGAAGCACTTCTCTCCCTAACCGTGTTCATTTGAAAGAATGTTTTAAAATTGCATTATTTTAACTTCTAATTGAAGTATATTCAGAAAACTGAACTATAAGTATGGTAGTTTTAAAACGTGTCCACAAATTCTTTGCTACTCCATCCTCCAACAATAAAGCCAAATTTTTCTCCTCTTGACTGTGGATCAGAGTTAGTGACTTAACTCCTAATGAATAGAAAGTGATGGAAGGTCAATTCGGGACAATGTGTGAGTTCCAAAACTAGGTCATAAATGGCATTGTGACTTCCTCTTTGCCCTTGAGCCACTTGGCTCGGAAGAAAGCCAGCTACCTTGCTGTGAGGACAGTCAAGTATCCCTATAGAGAGATCTATGTGGTGAGAAATTAAGGCCTCCTGCTAAAAGCTAATGAGGAACTGAAGTTTCTTGCCTACAGTCATGTGAGTGCGACATCTTGAAAGTAGATCCTCTAGTCTCAGTCAAGCCTTCAGATGATGCAGCCCCCTGCAACAGCTTGACAGTAATCTCATGAGAAATTCTGAGCCAGAACTACTCAGCTAAGTTCTTTCCAATTCCTGGCCCAGAGAAATTAATACAATAATTAATTGTTTTTTTTAAACCTCTAAGTTTTGAGTAATTTGTTAAGCAAAAAATCAATAATACAGTAAGTATAAAGTAATTTTCAGAAATTAAACACCCTAATACCCAGATCAAAAAACAGAACATTACTCTACTTCAGAGACCCCCTTTATGTTTCTTTCCAGCTACTACTGTCTTCCCTGTATAGTACCTATAATCCTTACTTTTAACAGCATAGTTTCTTTTGGCCTTTTTGAACTTTTATGTAAATGGAATTTAACAGTATACACTACGTTTTGTCTGGCTTCTTTTACTTATTATGTTTATGAAATTTATGTACATTATTGAGTTTAGTTGTATATGGTTAATTTTTATTGCTGTATAGTTTCCAACATATACATATATGAAATGTATTCATCAAAAACATATATTGTCAATTTTATTTAATGATTTTTATGGCCACATTTAAAAATAAGGTTTTAACATTTAGCAGTGTAGCTGCCCATAATCCCTAGTTTCTTTTCCATTTGGAGAGAAAGATTTTACTGTTGACTTTACATTCAGACAGACCTGACTTTGATATTAATTTAGGTCAGTGTGTGTGTGTGTGTGTGTGTGTGTGATCAAGTTAATTAAATTCACACACACACACACCCTCTTTAAGTCACAAACATATAAATGCATACATATTACATATATATATAAATAAATATATCTAATATACAAATAGAATAATAAGAATTATATAATTATCTTCATAGACACCAAAATATCCTTGAATGAAATTAAATACCTATTCCTGAAAAAACAAAACATAATTAATAAAATAAAAATCTATGGATACTCCCTTAGCACGTACATCAGACCCCAATTTGATACTTCCTTCAGTGGGGAAACCTGAGAAAGTCAATGCTAAAACTAATATAATCAATAATGGTATATTAGAATTTTCTAGAGAAACAGACCCTATAGGATACATAGAAATATATAGGGGGAGATTTATTACAGGAATTGGCTTATGTAATTATGAAGGCTGAGAAGTCCCACAATATGTCACCTGTAAACTGTAGAATCAAAAAAACCGGTAGCATAATTCATCTAAGCCCAGAGACCTGAGGACCAGAGGAGCCAATGGTGCAATGTCAAGCCCAAGGTTACTCATGGATTAGTGCTATCAGATATTAAAAACATATTCTAAAGTCTCTGTAATTAAAACAATATGACATTGAGGAACAAATAGACTAAAATTTTATAAATAGATTCAAGCCCACCTAGAAATTTAGTTTATGGTAAAAGTGGCATCTTAAATCATTATGGAGATACATGAGGTGCAATAAATAATGTTAAAGCAACTAAATAGCATTTGAAAAAGATAAAGTTGTATTCGTACTTTGCACTGTATAATGATGAAATCTGAATGAATTACAGAAAATAAATCATACAAATGGCAAAAAGAAACATTGAATTCTTTTATAATCTGGAAGCTAAGTAAAACTATTAAATTATTTCATAAGATAAAGAAGCAATAAAAAATTAATAAATTTAATTCCACAAAAATAACAAATGTTTGCATGAGATATAACCACATTATTGCATGTATTAAAGAGTGGTATAAAAATCTAAATTACTATAAGAAAAGTCAAAAGATGAAGGACAAACTAATAGAAAGTATTTGCAACTCCAAGGGCTAATTTTCTTCATATATAAAGAGCTATTTACAATCAAGAAGAAAAAGTTGAAAAGTCCAACATAAAAGTGAGGAAGAAAACATACAGATAGTTCATGGAAAAGAAATGCAAATAACCGGCTTGGTGTGGTGGCTCAAGCTTGTTACCCCAGCACTCTGGGAAGCCAAGGTGGGAGGATTGCTCGAGCCAAGGAGTTTGAGACCAGCCTGGGCAACATAATTAGACCTCATCTCTACAAAAACAAAATAAAGAAATGCAAATAACCCTCAAAAAAGAAAACTGTAAGTTAAAACTGCACTGAGATATCATTTCTGACTTCTCAGATTAACAGACATCCACTTGCTTGAAGATATGTTTTGTTGGAAAGACTGTAGAAAATAACCCCTTTAATAGAATACTGATTGGATTGCAGAATAGTTTAACCTCTATGGAAGAGGATGAAGAAACCAAGCAAAACTACACATCCAGTTCTGTCATTTTGCAATCTCAATGTCTAGGAATCTACCTTGCAGCTGCACTTTCACAAATACGAAACAAATAAAGTATTTTTTCATTGTAGTGTTATCTGTGATAACAAAAGATTGGAAATGACCCAAATGTTCATAAGTAAGGGATTAAACGATGATCCATCACTGGGGTACTATGCATCTGTCAGAAAAGAATGAGGAGTATCTCTATGAGCTGGTGTGAACTGATATCTAGGCTATATTGTTAAGGAAAATATCAATCAATATTATTATATGCTCTTTTTGTGTGTAAGAAACAAAGAGAAATAACATATATATATATATTTGCTTATGTGCTTATATATATTTGCAAAAGAAAACCAAGGAAAGATAAAATAGAAATCAATGAAAATGATTACCTGTAGAGGAAGCATGAAAATGAAGCATGGTAGAAGAATGAGAGTGAGAGTTCTTGGAATATATTCCCACAAAAGTGTGTTCTGTTGACTTTTTAAAATGGTTATAAATTAAGTGCTTCACATATGCAGAATTAAATGTAAAATAAGCCAAAGTCAACACCCAAATTTAACACAAATAGAAACAAAGGACCCAAATGTACAACTTCTCCTCAACTTATGGTGGGGTTATACACAGACAAACCCATTGTGAATTGAAATTATCACAAATTGAAAGTAGATTTTTGACATGGTATTTTCTTTTTTTTTTTTTTTTTATCAAATATCAGGTGGCCGAGGATTTCTTTTTTTTTTTTTTTTTTTTTCTTTTATTATACTTTAAATTCTAGGGTACATGTGCATAACATGCAGGTTTGTTACATATGTATACTTATGCCATGTTGGTGTGCTGCACCCATCAACTCGTCAGCACCCATCAATTCATCATTCATATCAGGTATAACTCCCCAATGCAATCCCTCCCTCCTCCCCCCTCCCCATGATAGGCCCCAGTGTGTGATGTTCCCCTTCCCGAGTCCAAGTGATCTCATTGTTCAGTTCCCACCTATGAGTGAGAACATGCGGTGTTTGGTTTTCTCTTCTTGTGATAGTTTGCTAAGAATGATGGTTTCCAGCTGCATCCATGTCCCTACAAAGGACGCAAACTCATCCTTTTTTATGGCTGCATAGTATTCCATGGTGTATATGTGCCACATTTTCTTAATCCAGACTGTCACTGATGGACATTTGGGTTGATTCCAAGTCTTTGCTATTGTGAATAGTGCCGCAATAAACATACGTGTGCATGTGTCTTTGTAGTAGAATAATTTATAATCCTTTGGGTATATACCCAGTAGTGGGATGGCTGGGTCATATGGTACATCTAGTTCTAGATCCTTGAGGAATTGCCATACTCTTTTCCATAATGGTTGAACTAGTTTACAATCCCACCAACAGTGTAAAAGTGTTCCTATTTCTCCACATCCTCTCCAACAACTGTTGTTTCCTGACTTCTTAATGATTGCCATTCTAACTGGTGTGAGATGGTATCTCATTGTGGTTTTGATTTGCATTTCTCTGATGGCGAGTGATGATGAGCATTTTTTCATGTGTCTGTTGGCTGTATGAATGTCTTCTTTTGAGAAATGTCTGTTCATATCCTTTGCCCACTTTTTGATGGGGTTGTTTGTTTTTTTCTTGTATATTTGGTTGAGTTCTTTGTAGATTCTGGATATTAGCCCTTTGTCAGATGAGTAGGTTGCAAAAATTTTCTCCCATTCTGTAGGTTGCCTGTTCACTCTGATGGTAGTTTCTTTTGCTGTGCAAAAGCTCTTTAGTTTAATGAGATCCCATTTGTCAATTTTGGCTTTTGCTGCCGTTGCTTTTGGTGTTTTAGACATGAAGTCCTTGCCCATGCCTATGTCCTGAATGGTACTACCTAGATTTTCTTCTAGGGTTTTTATGGTATTAGGTCTAACATTTAAGTCTCTAATCCATCTTGAATTAATCTTCGTATAAGGGGTAAGGAAAGGATCCAGTTTCAGCTTTCTACCTATGGCTAGCCAATTTTCCCAGCACCATTTATTAAATAGGGATTCCTTTCCCCATTTCTTGTTTCTCTCAGGTTTGTCAAAGATCAGATGGCTGTAGATGTGTGGTATTATTTCTGAGGACTCTGTTCTGTTCCATTGGTCTATATCTCTGTTTTGGTACCAGTACCATGCTGTTTTGGTTACTGTAGCCTTGTAGTATAGTTTGAAGTCAGGTAGCGTGATGCCTCCAGCTTTGTCCTTTTGACTTAGGATTGTCTTGGCAATGCGGGCTCTTTTTTGGTTCCATATGAACTTTAAAGCAGTTTTTTCCAATTCTGTGAAGAAACTCATTGGTAGCTTGATGGGGATGGCATTGAATCTATAAATAACCTTGGGCAGTATGGCCATTTTCACGATATTGATTCTTCCTATCCATGAGCATGGTATGTTCTTCCATTTGTTTGTGTCCTCTTTGATTTCACTGAGCAGTGGTTTGTAGTTCTCCTTGAAGAGGTCCTTTACATCCCTTGTAAGCTGGATTCCTAGGTATTTTATTCTCTTTGAAGCAATTGTGAATGGAAGTTCATTCCTGATTTGGCTCTCTGCTTGTCTGTTACTGGTGTATAAGAATGCTTGTGATTTTTGCACATTAATTTTGTATCCTGAGACTTTGCTGAAGTTGCTTATCAGCTTAAGGAGATTTTGGGCTGAGACAATGGGGTTTTCTAAATATACAATCATGTCATCTGCAAACAGGGACAATTTGACTTCTTTTCCTAACTGGATACCCTTGATTTCTTTCTCTTGCCTGATTGCCCTAGCCAGAACTTCCAACACTATGTTGAATAGGAGTGGTGAGAGAGGGCATCCCTGTCTTGTGCCAGTTTTCAAAGGGAATTTTTCCAGTTTTTGCCCATTCAGAATGATATTAGCTGTGGGTTTGTCATAAATAGCTTTTATTATTTTGAGGTACGTTCCATCAATACCGAATTTATTGAGCGTTTTTAGCATGAAGGGCTGTTGAATTTTGTCAAAAGCCTTTTCTGCATCTATTGAGATAATCATGTGGTTCTTGTCTTTGGTTCTGTTTATATGCTGGATTACGTTTATTGATTTGCGAATGTTGAACCAGCCTTGCATCCCAGGGATGAAGCCCACTTGATCATGGTGGATAAGCTTTTTGATGTGCTGCTGAATCCGGTTTGCCAGTATTTTATTGAGAATTTTTGCATCGACTGTTCATCAGGGATATTGGTCTAAAATTCTCTTTTTTTGTTGTGTCTCTGCCAGGCTTTGGTATCAGGATGATGTTGGCCTCATAAAATGAGTTAGGGAGGATTCCCTCTTTTTCTATTGATTGGAATAGTTTCAGAAGGAATGGTACCAGCTCCTCCTTGTACCTCTGGTAGAATTCAGCTGTGAATCCATCTGGTCCTGGACTTTTTTTGGTGGGTAGGCTATTAATTGTTGCCTCAATTTCAGAGCCTGCTATTGGTCTATTCAGGGATTCAACTTCTTCCTGGTTTAGTCTTGGGAGAGTGTAAGTGTCCAGGAAATTATCCATTTCTTCTAGATTTTCTAGTTGATTTGCGTAGAGGCGTTTATAATATTCTCTGATGGTTGTTTGTATTTCTGTGGGGTCAGTGGTGATATCCCCTTTATCATTTTTTATTGCGTCTATTTGATTCCTCTCTCTTTTCTTCTTTATTAGTCTTGCTAGCGGCCTGTCAATTTTGTTGATCTTTTCAAAAAACCAACTCCTGGATTCATTGATTTTTTGGAGGGTTTTTTGTGTCTCTATCTCCTTCAGTTCTGCTCTGATCTTAGTTATTTCTTGCCTTCTGCTAGCTTTTGAATGTGTTTGCTCTTGCCTCTCTAGTTCTTTTAATTGTGATGTTAGAGTGTCAATTTTCGATCTTTCCAGCTTTCTCTTGTGGGCATTTAGTGCTATAAATTTCCCTCTACACACTGCTTTAAATGTGTCCCAGAGATTCTGGTATGTTGTTTCTTTGTTCTCATTGGTTTCAAAGAACATCTTTATTTCTGCTTTCATTTCGTTATGTACCCAGTAGTCATTCAGGAGCAGGTTGTTCAGTTTCCATGTAGTTGAGTGGTTTTGATTGAGTTTCTTAGTCCTGAGTTCTAGTTTGATTGCACTGTGGTCTGAGAGACAGTTTGTTATAATTTCTGTTCTTTTACATTTGCTGAGGAGTGCTTTACTTCCAATAATGTGGTCAATTTTGGAATAAGTGCGATGTGGTGCTGAGAAGAATGTATATTCTGTTGAGTTGGGGTGGAGAGTTCTATAGATGTCTATTAGGTCTGCTTGGTGCAGAGATGAGTTCAATTCCTGGATATCCTTGCTAACTTTCTGTCTCGTTGATCTGTCTAATGTTGACAGTGGAGTGTTGAAGTCTCCCATTATTATTGTATGGGAGTCTAAGTCTCTTTGTAAGTCTCTAAGCACTTGCTTTATGAATCTGGGTGCTCCTGTATTGGGTGCATATATATTTAGGAGAGTTAGCTCTTCCTGTTGAATTGATCCCTTTACCATTATGTAATGGCCTTCTTTGTCTCTTTTGATCTTTGATGGTTTAAAGTCTGTTTTGTCAGAGACTAGGATTGCAACCCCTGCTTTTTTTTGTTCTCCATTTGCTTGGTAGATCTTCCTCCATCCCTTTATTTTGAGCCTATGTATGTCTCTGCATGTGAGATGGGTCTCCTGAATACAGCAGACTGATGGGTCTTGACTCTTTATCCAGTTTGCCAGTCTGTGTCTTTTAATTGGAGCATTTAGTCCATTAACATTTAAGGTTAATATTGTTATGTGTGAACTTGATCCTGTCATTATGATATTAACTGGTTATTTTGCTCGTTAGTTGATGCAGTTTCTTCCTAGCCTCGATGGTCTTTACATTTTGGCATGTTTTTGCAATGGCTGGTACCGGTTGTTCCTTTCCATGTTTAGGGCTTCCTTCAGGGTCTCTTGTAAGGCAGGCCTGGTGGTGACAAAATCTCTAAGCATTTGCTTATCTGTAAAGGATTTTATTTCTCCTTCACTTATGAAACTTAGTTTGGCTGGATATGAAATTCTGGGTTGAAAATTCTTTTCTTTAAGAACGTTGAATATTGGCCCCCACTCTCTTCTGGCTTGTAGAGTTTCTGCCGAGAGATCTGCTGTTAGTCTGATGGGCTTCCCTTTGTGGGTAACCCGACCTTTCTCTCTGGCTGCCCTTAAGATTTTTTCCTTCATTTCAACTTTGGTGAATCTGGCAATTATGTGTCTTGGAGTTGCTCTTCTGGAGGAGTATCTTTGTGGCGTTCTCTGTATTTCCTGAATTTGAATGTTGGCCTGCCCTACTAGGTTGGGGAAGTTCTCCTGGATGATATCCTGAAGAGTGTTTTCCAACTTGGTTCCATTTTCCCCCTCACTTTCAGGCACCCCAATCAGACGTAGATTTGGTCTTTTTACATAATCCCATACTTCTTGCAGGCTTTGTTCATTTCTTTTTCTTCTTTTTTCTTTTGGTTTCTCTTCTCGCTTCATTTCATTCATTTGATCCTCAATCGCTGATACTCTTTCTTCCAGTTGATCGAGTCGGTTACTGAAGCTTGTGCATTTGTCACGTATTTCTCGTGTCATGGTTTTCATCTCTGTCATTTCGTTTATGATCTTCTCTGCATTAATTAGTCTAGCTGTCAGTTCTTCCACTTTTTTTTCAAGATTTTTAGTTTCTTTACGCTGGGTACGTAATTCTTCCTTTAGCTCTGAGAAGTTTGATGGACTGAAGCCTTCTTCTCTCATCTCGTCAAAGTCATTCTCTGACCAGCTTTGATCCGTTGCTGGCGATGGGCTGCGCTCCTTTGCAGGGGGAGATGCGCTCTTATTTTTTGAATTTCCAGCTTTTCTGCCCTGCTTCTTCCCCATCTTTGTGGTTTTATCTGTCTCTGTTCTTTGATGATGGTGACGTACTGATGGGGTTTTGGTATAGGTGTCCTTCCTGTTTGATAGTTTTCCTTCTGACAGTCAGAAGGACTGTCTGTTGGTCTGTTGGAGATTGCTTGAGGTCCACTCCAGACCCTGTTTGCCTGGGTATCAGCAGCAGAGGTTGCCGAAGATAGAATATTGCTGAACAGCGAGTGTACCTGTCTGATTCTTCCTTTGGAAGTTTCCTCTCAGGGGTGTACTCCACCCTGTGAGGTGTGGGGTGTCAGACTGCCCCTAGTGGGGGATGTCTCCCAGCTAGGCTACTCAGGGGTCAGGGACCCACCTGAGCAGTCAGTCTGTCCGTTCTCAGATCTCAACCTCCGCGTTGGGAGATCCACGGCTCTCCCCAAAGCTGTCAGACAGAGTCGTTCGCGTCTGCACCAGCCCCCGACTGCTTCCCTTGTTGGTCTTCAGCTGTGCGCTGTCCCCAGAGGTGGAGACTACAGAGACAGGCAGGCTTCCTTGAGCTGCTGTGAGCTCCACCCAGTTCGAGCTTCCCAGCGGCTTTGTTTACCTACTTAAGCCTCAGCAATGGCGGGCGCCCCTCCCCCAGCCTCGCCCGCTGCCCTGCGGATAGATCGCCGTGGACTGCTGTGTTAGCAGTGAGGGAGGCTCCGTGGGCGTGGGACCCTCCCGGCCAGGTGTGGGATACACTCTCCTGGTGTGCCTGTTTGCTTAAAGCACAGTATTGGGGTGGGAGTTACCCGATTTTCCAGGTGTTGTGTGTCTCAGTTCCCCTGGCTAGGAAAACGGATTCCTTTCCCCCTTGCGCTTCCAGGTGAGGCGATGCCTCACCCTGCTTCAGCTCTCGCTGATCAGGCTGCCGCAGCTGACCAGCACCGATTGTCCGGCACTCCCTAGTGAGATGACCCCAGTACCTCAGTTGAAAATGCAGAAATCACCGGTCTTCTGTGTCGCTTGCGCTGGGAGTTGGAGACTGGAGCTGTTCCTATTCGGCCATCTTGCTCCGCTCCCCGACATGGTATTTTCAATTGAGGATGAGCTTACTCAGATGTAACCCTATTGTAAGTCAAGAAGGGTACTAAATGCATATTGCTTTTGCATCATCATAAAGTTGAAAATTAGCAAATCAAACCATCATAAGTTGGGGAGGATTTATATATAAAATTGGTAACATCACCAAAGATCAATTTTAAGTAACTTTTGAAATTGTACATAGTTTAATATATTCTGAAGACAAACAACAACAACAAAATTTTTAAAGAAATACCTCACTAAGTAATTTTACTGCTAGTAGTACTATAAGTATTGGCATTTTGAAACTCTATTATGTATATTGTTATGATAAGCAAATAAATAACTATATTACTACTACTCGGAGCCAAGACGTTTTAGTATAAAAGAAAAAAGATACAAACACAAGGCAAAATAAGTTTTAAAACTCTGTAATAATAAATTTGAATTGGCAATATCAACATAAAATTATACTGTAATACAAAAACATGTATTTCCTGACTTAGTTCACTACAAGGGCTTAAAAAATAATAGAAGCAATGAAACTCTAGTAACAATGACCACACTGAGCTGCCAGACCGTTGTTTCTAAATGCCCATACCATAAGTAGGCAATCAAATCTATTATGACTAGACTGGTACTGCTATGGTCTGAATTTTTGTGTTCCACAAAATTCACAGTGTTGAATTCTTATCTCATAAAGTTACCATATTAGAAGGTAAGGTCTTTGGGGAGCTCATGAAGGCAGAGTCCTCATGAGTGGAATTAGTTCTGTTATAAAATAGGCCCAAGGGAGCTTTATTTGCCCCTCGCACCACGTGAGGACACAGCAAGAAGACATCATCTATGACCAAGGAAGTGGGCTCCCATCGGACACCGAATCTGATGGCACCTTGATCTGAATTTGCCAGCCTTCAGACTGTAAGAAATAAATTTCTTTTGTTTATAAGCCACCTAGGTTAGGGCATTTTGCTATAGCAACCCAAATAAACTAGGACAGGAACTAAGTGCCACTATATGCCCCTTCATGCAACATAAAGTAAAATAGACACAATCATCTACTAAGCATGTTTTGCCAAAATTATTTAGTCTGAATCTCATTATGCCTGTACATGTAACTTCCAGTTTACAAAATATTTTGTGAGTAGGGGTATAGGTTAAATGACACCATCATGGGAACAGGAGTTAGACAAAAACAGAATGTGGTACTACAGCAACAATTTTGCTCTACTGGCAGCAATACCCTAACATTTAGATCAACAATCAGACACAATACTCAATAGGCCTCGTCCAGTACTAAATTTACTTAGCCTTAAAAAAAAAGTCAGGACAGAAAAGCAAATTATATGCACATCAACAATATAGTAAAGCTGTTGTTATTTCCAAGGGGCAGCTCTGCATTTGGGACTCATGGGGTCACCAGAGATGAGGCTGAGCTGGGTCACATGAGCCTCAGCTCTAGGAAACCATCAGCTCTAGCTTTCATATATAGATGATGGTGTCCTGTCTCAGGAGTACATGATTAGCTTCCATTCTTTAGTGTTGTTACATCATTTCAATATTGATTTCTTGTTACTTGATTATACAGAAAAAGAATTACATTGTGTATGTATACATCATATGCACAATTCTTTCTTGAATTCCCATTTATTTGAATCTGGTATCAGTAACCTCCTAACAATTTTTTGAAAGAAAGATAGCATCAATAGTCAAATCCCCTATATGTCTTTGAGGCTAAAATAAAAATATAGAGCCAGTTGTTAAACTTTTCCATGTAGGGACATTATACTATAAAACTGGTCTGAACTTTTTGGAAGGTCATGAAGAAAGAAAAAATAGAGAAGCCTGTTTAAGATTTTTAAAGACTAGCGAAAAGAATCCCTCAATGTAATACATGGACTCTGTATCCTGATTCAACTAAAGTAATTATAAACCCTCCCACTTCTTTTTTTGGAACAGCTTGGGGAAATTTGGATATTGAATATACTAAATGAAATTGTATAGATGTATAAGTATCAGGTAATATTTTGGAACTATTGTTAATTTTCATCTAGGAAAAGGCATAAACAGTGTTTATTGCAGTATTTCAATTTTTCTGTGAGATGTTGACCATTTTAGTAATAGAAACCTGGGAAAAAATGTATTTAAAGAATAATAATACCATTTATAGTTGAATAAAATATGAATTTGGGAGGAGATGGAGCAAGATGGTAAAATAGAAGACTCCACTAAACTTTCCACCCACATGGACATCAATTTAACAACTATCAACAGAAAAATGCACCTCTTTAAGAACCAAAATTCAAGTGAACCGTCACAGTACTTGGCTTTAACCTCAAATTTCAGAAAGAGGCACTGAAGAAGTAGAACAAAAACAATCTTGATTCACCAACACCACCCCCCTCCCCCCCGCCCCAACCCCATGTAGGGAGCATTTAAACCAGCCCTAGCCAGAGGAGAATCTCTGATCCCAGCATTTCCACAAGCCTCACCACTACCACCACCATAGGCTAAAGGGCTCCGAGATACTAAATAAACTTGAAAGGCAATTTAAGACACAAGGATGGCAACTCCTAAGAGAGTCTTAGTGTTGAAATAAGCCCAGAGACAATGGACTTGGGGAAGGAGGCATGCATCCTACTGAGACACCAACCAGGGTGGCTAAGGGACCCCACCCCTAACCCCAGATTGCATACTCGTTGCTTCAAAAGAAATATTTTCTTCTTGTTTGAGGGGAGGAGACGGAAGAGTGTCTTGCATCTTGGATACCAGCTTAGCCACAGCACAATAGGGTACCAGTCAGAGTAGTGAGGCCCCCGTTCCAGGCCCTAGCTCCCGAAGACATTTCTAGATGCACTCTGGACCAGAAGCAAACTCGCTGCCCTGAAGGAAAGAACCCAGTCCTGGTAACATTCATCACCTGCTAACTGAAGAGCCCTTGGGTCGTGATAACCAGTGATACATAGGTACTATGTTGAGGGCTTTGGGTGAGTCTCTGAGACTTGCTGGCTTCAGGTGAGACTCAGCACATTCCCAGCTGTGGTGGCTATAGAGTGAGACTCCTTTTGCTTGAGAAAAGCAGAGTAAAAAGTGAAGAGGAGTTTGTCTTGCACCTCAAGTGCGCACTCGGCCACAGGGGAAAAAAGCAACAAGCAGGCTCTTGGAGTCTCTGATTCTAGGACTTGGCTCTTGGATGGCATTTCTGGACCTTTCCTGGCCAGAGGAGAGCCCGCCACCCTGAAAGGTGAATCTCAGGCAAGGCAGCATTTACCACAAGCTGACTGAAGAGGCCTTGAGCCTTAATGGAACATCAACAGCAGTCTGGTGGTTCTCCTCATGGGCCTGTGGTGGTAGTGGCCATTAGGTGAGGCTCCTCTGCTTTTGTAAAGGAGACAAAAGAGGGGGAAAAATTTCATCCTGTAATTTGAGTGCCAGCTCAGCCATAGTACAATAGAACACCAAGTAGACTTGTAAGGATTTTTACTGTAGTCCCTGATTTCCAGACGGTACTCCTGGACCTGCCCAGGGCCTAGGGGAACTCACCACCCTGAAGTGGAGGACACAGGCCTAGCTGGCTTTGCCTCCTGTTGATTGTAGAGCCCCAGGGCCTTGAACAAAAGACAAAGAGGCAGTAACCAGGGAGTGGTTACAGCAGGCTATGTGTGAGACCCAGTGCTGTTCCTTCTTCAGGTCTGACTCAGCACAGTCATAGTGGTGGTAGCCACAGGGGTGCTTGTGTCACTCCATCCCCAACTTCAAATGGCTCAGAACAGAGGGAGACTCTGTTTATTTGGGAGAAGGTAAGGGAAGAAAACAAGAGTGTCTGCCTGGTAATCTAGAGAATTCTCCTGGGCCTTTTCTAAGACCATCAAGGTGGTACCTCTATGAGTATGCAAGAACTACAGTGTTATTGGGCCTAGGGGGTTCTCCTAAAGCAGATACAGATTAAATCACAACACCAAGTGCTTTAGAATATCTAGAAAGCCTTCCCAAGAAGAATGAGTACCAACAAGCCCAGACTGCAAAGACTGTAATAAATACCTAACTCTTCAATGCCCAGATATAGACAAACATCTACAAGTATCAAGACAATCCAGGAAAACAGGGCCTTACTAAATAAATTAAATAAGGCACCAAGGACCAATCCTGGTGAAACAGAAATATGTGATCTTTCAAGCAGAAAATTCAAAATTGCTGTTTTGAGCAGATCCAAAGAAATTCAAGGTAACACAGAGAAGGAATTGAGAAGTCTAGTCCAATAAGTTTAAGAAAGAGATCAAAATAATTAAGAAGAATCAAGCAGAAATTCTGGAGCTGAAAAATGCAATTGGCATACTGAAGAATGCATGAGTCTCTTAATAGTAGAATTGGTCAAGCAGAAGGAAGAATTCAGGAGTTTGAAGACAGTATTTGAAAACACACAGTCAGAGGAGACAAAAGAAAAAAGAATAAAAAACACTGAAGCATGCCTGCAGAATCTAGAAAATAGCCTCAAAGGGGCAAATCTAAGAGTTTGTTGGCCTTAAAGAGGAGGTAGAGAAAAGGGATCCAGGGTAGAAAATTAATTCAAAGGGATGACATCAGAGAAGTAACCAATAGAGAAAGATATCAACATTCAAGTACAAGAAGGTTATAGACCATCAAGCAGATTTAACCCAAAGAAGACTACCTCAAGGCATTTACTAAACTCTGAAAGGTCAAGGATAAAGAAAGGATTCTAAAAGCAGCACGATACAAGAAACAAATAACATACAATAGAGCTCATACATCTGGCAGCATACTTTTCAGTGGAAATCTTACAGGCCAGGAGAGAGGGGCATGGCATATTTAAAATGCTGAATAATAATAATAATAAAACTTTATATCCTAGAATAGTATATCCAGCAAAAATATCCTTCAAGCATGGGAAAGAAATAGCGATCTTTTCAGACAAACAAAAGCTGAGGGATTTCATCAACACCAAACCTGTCCTGCAAAAAATGCTAAAGTGAGTACTTCAGTCAGAAATAATAGAATGTTCAAAGCAATGAGTAATCACTGCAAGGCAGAAAACTCACTGGAAATAGTAAGTACACAGAAAAACACAGACTATTATAACTATGGTGTGTAAACTACTCAAGTAGAAAGACTAAATGATGAACCCATCAAAAATAATAACTACCACAATTTTTCAAGACATAGATAGTACAGTATAATATAAATAAAAACAACAAAAAGTTAAAAAGCAGGAGGATGAAGTTAAGGTATAGAGTTTTTACTAGTTTTCTTTTTACTGGTTTGTTTATGTGAACTGTGTTAAGTTGTTATCAGCTTAAAGTAATGGGTTATCAAACAGCATTTGAAGCCTCATGGTAACCTTAAAGCAAAAAATGTACAACAAATACACAAAAAATAAAAAGCAAGAAATTAAATCATATCATCAGAAAAAACTACCTTCATTAAAAGGAAGATGAAAAAGAAAGAAAGAAGAGAGGATCAGAAAACAACCAGAAAACAAACAAAAAATGGTAAGAGTAAGTTCTTACTTATAATATTGAATGTACATAGACTAAACTGTCTGATCAAAAGACATAGAGTGGTTGAATGGATGAAAAAATAAGACCTATTGATCTGTTGCCTACAAGAAACACACTTCACCTATAATAACACACATGGACTGAAAATGAAGGGGAAAAAATGTTCTATGCAAATGGGAACCAAAAAAAAAAAAGCAAGAATAGCTATACTTTTATCAGGCAAAATAGATTTCAAGACAAAAAGTATAAGAAGAGACAAAGAAGGTCACTATATAATGATAAAGGGATCAATTCAGCAAGAGGATATATCAATTTTAAATATGTATGCACCCAACACTGGAGCACCCAGATATATAAAGCAAATATTATTAGAAATAAAGACAGAGACAGACTCCAATACCATAGTAGTTGGAAACTTCAACACCCCACTTTCAGCATTGGACAGATCTCCCAGTCAGAAAATCAACAAAGAAACATCAGACTTAGTTTGCACTAAAGACCAGATAGATCTAAGAAATATTTAAAGAACATTTCACCCAACAGCTGCAGAATACACATTTTTCCCCCAGCACATGGATTATTCTCAAAAGTGGACCATATGTTATGTGACAAAGCAAGCCTTAAAACATTCAAAAAATTTAAAATAATAGTAAGCATCTTCTCTGAACACAATAGAATAAAACTGGAAATCAGTTACAAGAGAAATTTTGGAAACTGTACAAATACATGGAAATTAAGCAATTATGCTCCTGAATGACTGATGGGTCAGAGAAAAAATTAAGAAAATTGAAAAATTTCTTGAAACAAATAATATTGGAAATACAACATAGCAAAACCCACATGATACAGTAAAAGCAGTATAAATAGAGAACTTGATAGCTATAAGTGCCTATATCAAAAAAGAGAAAAATTTCAAATAAACAATCTAACGGTGCATCTTAAAAAACTAGAAAACCAAGAGCAAACCAAACCCAAAATTATTAGAAGAAAAGAAATAATAAAGATTAGAGCAGAAATAAATAAATTTGAAATAAAGAAAGCAATACAAATAATCAATGAAACAAAAGTTGGTTTTTTGAAAAGTTAAATAAATTCAATAAAACTTTAGCCAGACTAATGAAAAAAGAGAGAGAGACTGAAATGAACAAAATCAATGATGAAAAAGGAGACATTACATATGACACCACACAAATTCAAAGGATCATTAATGGCTACTATAAGCATCTATATGCCAATAGATTGAAAAACTTAGAAGAACTGAGCAAATTCCTAGAAACATACAACCTACTCAGATTGAACGGTGAAGAAATCCACAACCTGAGCAGACTTATAGCAAGTAAAGAGATAGAAGCCATAACAAAAAGTCTTCCAGTAAAGAAAAGACTGGGACCTGATGGCTTCACTGTTGAAATATACCAGACTTTTAAAGAAGAACTAATACCAATCCTACTCATGCTATCATGATAAATAGAATATGATAAGGGAATATTTCCAAACTCATTCTATAAGAACAGTCTTACCCTGATACCAAAATTAGACAAAGATACATTAAAAACAGGAGACTACAGGCTAATACCTCTGATGAATATTGAAGTGCAAATCCTCAACAAAATGCTAGCAAACTGAATTCAACAATATATTAAAAAGACCACCCATCATGACCAAGTGGAATTTATCCTAGGGATGCAAGGATGATTCAACACATGTAAATCAATCAGTGTGATGCATCATACCAAAAGAATGAAGGACAAAAAGCATATAATCATTTCAATTGATGTTCAAAAAACACTTGATAAAATTCAACATACCTTCCTGATAAACACCTTTAAAAAAACTGGGTATAGAAGAAACATACATCACCATAATAACAGCCACGTGTGATTGATCCATAGCTAGTATCATACTGAATGGGAAAAACTGAAAGCCTTTTCTCTAACATCTGGAACACAAGAAAGACATTCACTTTCACCATGTTATTCAACATAGCATTGGAAGTCCTAACTGGAGCAATCAGACCAGAGAAAGACATAAAGGACATCCAAGTTAAAAAGAAAAAGTTAAATTATCCTTGTTTGTAGATAATATAATGTTATATTTAGAAAAACCTAATGACCTCACAAAGGAACTATTAGAACTAATAAACAAATTCAGTAAAATTGCAGAATACAAAATCAACCTACAAAAATCCATAGCATGTCTATATTCTAACAGTGAACAATCAGAAGAAGAAATTAAAGAATCCCATTTATAACAGCCACAGATAAAATTAAATACCTAGGAAGGAAAAATTAGCGAAGATGGCCGAATAGGAACAGCTCCAGTCTCCAACTCCCAGCGCGAGCGACACAGAAGACCGGTGATTTCTGCATTTTCAACTGAGGTACTGGGGTCATCTCACTAGGGAGTGCCGGACAATCTGTGCTGGTCAGCTGCTGCAGCCTGACCAGCGAGAGCTGAAGCAGGGCCAGGCATCGCCTCACCTGGAAGCGCAAGGGGGAAGGGGATCCGTTTTCCTAGCCAGGGGAACTGAGACACACAACACCTGGAAAATCGGGTAACTCCCACCCCAATACTGCGCTGTAAGCATACAGGCACACCAGAATATATCCCACACCTGGCCGGGAGGGTCCCACGCCCACGAAGCATCCCTCACTGCTAACACAGCAGTCTGCCGCAATCTATCCCAAGGCAGCAGCGAGGCTGGGGGAGGGGCGCCCGTCAATCCTGAGGCTTAAATAGGTAAACAAAGCCTCTGGGAAGCTCGAACTGGGTGGAGCTCACAGCAGCTCAAGGAAGCCTGCCTGTCTCTGTAGTCTCCACCTCTGGGGACAGCGCACAGCTGAAGACCAACAGGGGAAGTAGCGGGAGCCGGTGCAGACGCGAACGACTCTGTCTGACAGCTTTGGGGAGAGCCGTGGATCTCCCAACGCGGAGGTTGAGATCTGAGAACGGACAGACTGCCTGCTCAGGTGTGTCCCTGACCCCTGAGTAGCCTAGCTGGGAGAAATCCCCCACTAGGGGCAGTCTGACACCCCACACCTCACAGGGTGGAGTACACCCCTGAGAGGAAACTTCCAAAGGAAGAATCAGACAGGTACACTCGCTGTTCAGCAATATTCTATCTTCGGCAACCTCTGCTGCTGATACCCAGGCAAACAGGGTCTGGAGTGGACCTCAAGCAATCTCCAACAGACCAACAGACAGTCCTTCTGACTGTCAGAAGGAAAACTATCAAACAGGAAGGACACCTATACCAAAACCCCATCAGTACATCACCACCATCAAAGACCAGAGACAGATAAAACCACAAAGATGGGGAAGAAGCAGGGCAGAAAAGCTGGAAATTCAAAAAATAAGAGCGCATCTCCCCCTGCAAAGGAGCGCAGCCCATCGCCAGCAACGGATCAAAGCTGGTCAGAGAATGACTTGGACGAGAGGAGAGAAGAAGGCTTCAGTCCATCAAACTTATCAGAGCTAAAGGAGGAATTACGTACCCAGCGCAAAGAAACTAAAAATCTTGAAAAAAGAGTGGAAGAATTGACAGCTAGACTAATTAATGCAGAGAAGATCATAAACGAAATGACAGAGATGAAAACCAGGACACGAGAAATACGTGACAAATGCACAAGCTTCAGTAACCGACTCGATCAACTGGAAGAAAGAGTATCAGCGATTGAAGATCAAATGAATGAAATGAAGCGAGAAGAGAAACCAAAAGAAAAAAGAAGAAAAAGAAATGAGCAAAGCCTGCAAGAAGTATGGGATTACGTAAAAAGACCAAATCTACGCCTGATTGGGGTGCCTGAAAGTGAGGGGGAAAATGGAACCAAGTTGGAAAACACTCTTCAGGAAATCATCCAGGAGAACTTCCCCAACCTAGTAGGGCAGGCCAACATTCAAATTCAGGAAATACAGAGAACGCCACAAAGATACTCCTCCAGAAGAGCAACTCCAAGACACATAATTGCCAGATTCACCAAAGTTGAAATGAAGGAAAAATCTTAAGGGCAGCCAGAGAGAAAGGTCGGGTTACCCACAAAGGGAAGCCCATCAGACTAACAGCAGATCTCTCGGCAGAAACTCTACAAGCCAGAAGAGAGTGGGGGCCAATATTCAACGTTCTTAAAGAAAAGAATTTTCAACCCAGAATTTCATATCCAGCCAAACTAAGTTTCATAAGTGAAGGAGAAATAAAATCCTTTACAGATAAGCAAATGCTTAGAGATTTTGTCACCACCAGGCCTGCCTTACAAGAGACCCTGAAGGAAGCACTAAACATGGAAAGGAACAACCGGTACCAGCCATTGCAAAAACATGCCAAAATGTAAAGACCATCGAGGCTAGGAAGAAACTGCATCAACTAACGAGCAAAATAACCAGTTAATATCATAATGGCAGGATCAAGTTCACACATAACAATATTAACCTTAAATGTTAATGGACTAAATGCTCCAATTAAAAGACACAGACTGGCAACCTGGATAAAGAGTCAAGACCCATCAGTCTGCTGTATTCAGGAGACCCATCTCACATGCAGAGACATACATAGGCTCAAAATAAAGGGATGGAGGAAGATCTACCAAGCAAATGGAGAACAAAAAAAAGCAGGGGTTGCAATCCTTGTCTCTGATAAAACAGACTTTAAACCATCAAAGATCAAAAGAGACAAAGAAGGCCATTACATAATGGTAAAGGGATCAATTCAACAGGAAGAGCTAACTCTCCTAAATATATATGCACCCAATACAGGAGCACCCAGATTCATAAAGCAAGTCCTTAGGGACTTACAAAGAGACTTAGACTCCCATACAATAATAATGGGAGACTTCAACACTCTGCTGTCAACATTAGACAGATCAACGAGACAGAAAGTTAACAAGGATATCCAGGAATTGAACTCATCTCTGCACCAAGCGGACCTAATAGACATCTATAGAACTCTCCACCCCAACTCAACAGAATATACATTCTTCTCAGCACCACATCGCACTTATTCCAAAATTGACCACATAATTGGAAGTAAAGCACTCCTCAGCAAATGTAAAAGAACAGAAATTATAACAAACTGTCTCTCAGACCACAGTGCAATCAAACTAGAACTCAGGACTAAGAAACTCAATCAAAACCGCTCAACTACATGGAAACTGAACAACCTGCTCCTGAATGACTACTGGGTACATAACGAAATGAAAGCGGAAATAAAGATGTTCTTTGAAACCAATGAGAACAAAGATACAACATACCAGAATCTCTGGGACACATTTAAAGCAGTGTGTAGAGGGAAATTTATAGCACTAAATGCCCACAAGAGAAAGCAGGAAAGATCTAAAATTGACACTCTAACATCACAATTAAAAGAACTAGAGAGGCAAGAGCAAACACATTCAAAAGCTAGCAGAAGGCAAGAAATAACTAAGATCAGAGCCGAACTGAAGGAGATAGAGACACAAAAAAACCCTCCAAAAAATCAATGAATCCAGGAGTTGGTTTTTTGAAAAGATCAACAAAATTGACAGACCGCTAGCAAGGCTAATAAAGAAGAAAAGAGAGAGGAATCAAATAGATGCAATAAAAAATGATAAAGGGGATATCACCACTGACCCCACAGAAATACAAACTACCATCAGAGAATACTATAAACGCCTCTACGCAAATCAACTAGAAAATCTAGAAGAAATGGATAATTTCCTGGACACTTACACTCTCCCAAGGCTAAACCAGGAAGAAGTTGAATCCCTGAATAGACCAATAGCAGGCTCTGAAATTGAGGCAACAATTAATAGCCTACCCACCAAAAAAAGTCCAGGACCAGATGGATTCACAGCTGAATTCTACCAGAGGTACAAGGAGGAGCTGGTACCATTCCTTCTGAAACTATTCCAATCAATAGAAAAAGAGGGAATCCTCCCTAACTCATTTTATGAGGCCAACATCATCCTGATACCAAAGCCTGGCAGAGACACAACAAAAAAAGAGAATTTTAGACCAATATCCCTGATGAACATTGATGCAAAAATTCTCAATAAAATACTGGCAAACCGGATTCAGCAGCACATCAAAAAGCTTATCCACCATGATCAAGTGGGCTTCATCCCTGGGATGCAAGGCTGGTTCAACATTCGCAAATCAATAAACGTAATCCAGCATATAAACAGAACCAAAGACAAGAACCACATGATTGTCTCAATAGATGCAGAAAAGGCTTTTGACAAAATTCAACAGCCCTTCATGCTAAAAACGCTCAATAAATTCGGTATTGATGGAACGTATCTCAAAATAATAAGAGCCATTTATGACAAACCCACAGCTAATATCATTCTGAATGGGCAAAAACTGGAAAAATTCCCTTTGAAAACTGGCACAAGACAGGGATGCCCTCTCTCACCACTCCTATTCAACATAGTGTTGGAAGTTCTGGCTAGGGCAATCAGGCAAGAGAAAGAAATCAAGGGTATCCAGTTAGGAAAAGAAGAAGTCAAATTGTCCCTGTTTGCAGATGACATGATTGTATATTTAGAAAACCCCATTGTCTCAGCCCAAAATCTCCTTAAGCTGATAAGCAACTTCAGCAAAGTCTCAGGATACAAAATTAATGTGCAAAAATCACAAGCATTCTTATACACCAGTAACAGACAAGCAGAGAGCCAAATCAGGAATGAACTTCCATTCACAATTGCTTCAAAGAGAATAAAATACCTAGGAATCCAGCTTACAAGGGATGTAAAGGACCTCTTCAAGGAGAACTACAAACCACTGCTCAGTGAAATCAAAGAGGACACAAACAAATGGAAGAACATACCATGCTCATGGATAGGAAGAATCAATATCGTGAAAATGGCCATACTGCCCAAGGTTATTTATAGATTCAATGCCATCCCCATCAAGCTACCAATGAGTTTCTTCACAGAATTGGAAAAAACTGCTTTAAAGTTCATATGGAACCAAAAAAGAGCCCGCATTGCCAAGACAATCCTAAGTCAAAAGGCAAAGCTGGAGGCGTCACGCTACCTGACTTCAAACTATACTACAAGGCTACAGTCACCAAAACAGCATGGTACTGGTACCAAAACAGAGATATAGACCAATGGAACAGAACAGAGTCCTCAGAAATAATACCGCACATCTACAGCCATCTGATCTTTGACAAACCTGAGAGAAACAAGAAATGGGGAAAGGATTCCCTATTTAATAAATGGTGCTGGGAAAATTGGCTAGCCATAAGTAGAAAGCTGAAACTGGATCCTTTCCTTACCCCTTATACGAAGATTAATTCAAGATGGATTAGAGACTTAAATGTTAGACCTAATACCATAAAAACCCTAGAAGAAAATCTAGGTAGTACCATTCAGGACATAGGCGCGGGCAAGGACTTCATGTCTAAAACACCAAAAGCAACGGCAGCAAAAGCAAAAATTGACAAATGGGATCTAATTAAACTAAAGAGCTTTTGCACAGCAAAAGAAACTACCATCAGAGTGAATAGGCAACCTACAGAATGGGAGAAAATTTTTGCAACCTACTCATCTGACAAAGGGCTAATATCCAGAATCTACAAAGAACTCAAACAAATATACGAGAAAAAAACAACCCCATCAAAAAGTGGGGAAAGGATATGAACAGAGATTTCTCAAAAGAAGATATTCATACAGCCAACAGACACATGAAAAAATGCTCATCGTCACTCGCCATCAGAGAAATGCAAATCAAAACCACAATGAGATACCATCTCACACCAGTTAGAATGGCAATCATTAAGAAGTCAGGAAACAACAGGTGTTGGAGAGAATGTGGAGAAATAGGAACACTTTTACACTGTTGGTGGGATTGTAAACTAGTTCAACCATTATGGAAAACAGTATGGCAATTCCTCAAGGATCTAGAACTAGATGTACCATATGACCCAGCCATCCCACTACTGGGTATATACCCAAAGGATTATAAACTATTCTACTACAAAGACACATGTACACGTATGTTTATTGCGGCACTATTCACAATAGCAAAGACTTGGAATCAACCCAAATGTCCATCTGTGACAGACTGGATTAAGAAAATGTGGCACATATACACCATGGAATACTATGCAGCCATAAAAAAGGATGAGATTGCGTCCTTTGTAGGGACATGGATGCAGCTGGAAACCATCATTCTTAGCAAACTATCACAAGAAGAGAAAACCAAACACCGCATGTTCTCACTCATAGGTGGGAACTGAACAATGAGATCACTTGGACTCGGGAAGGGGAACATCACGCACTGGGGCCTATCATGGGGAGGGGGGAGGGGGGAGGAGGGAGGGATTGCATTGGGGAGTTATACATGATATAAATGATGAATTGATGGGTGCTGACGAGTTGATGGGTGCAGCACAGCAACATGGCATAAGTATACATATGTAACAAACCTGCACGTTATGCACATGTACCCTAGAACTTAAAGTATAAAAAAAAAAAAAAAAATTACATATCTACATACTCACTTTAAAAAATATATGTGTGTATTTTATTTTATGTATCTTTTTAAAATATGTATCAGTCACTTCTTGATGCCTAGGATGGAGTAGTAAATTAAACACGTGGGAATTCCTGCCCTCATTTGACTTATATTCTAATATAAGGGAGTGGACAATGGAGATGAATAAGTAGAATGCATAGTATGGGAGACTGTGGTGGGTGCTGGGGAGGGGACAGAGGTCAGAGGGGTGGGATGTGGGATGTTGAAGGGCAGTTGAGAGATTAAGTATGTCCACCGGGGGGACTCTCATTGAGAAAGTGGTTTTTGAGTAGAAAGCCTGAAGGAAGTGAGCTAGCCATATGAACATATGAGATTTGTGTATACTAGTAGTAACATTTTATATTGCTTTGGGGATCAACTAAAATCATGTTATATGGTTTAGAGAGTGATCATAGTTAAAATGAAAGTTGGTTAAAACCAGACTGAGAAGAAATTTGAGTATGCCTTGATGGCTGACATTTCACTCATAATAAAAAGCAAAGTATTTACTACTACTTATAAGCTATGCTTTTTCTGGTTACATGTAGCTCTCTGACTTCATTTCTTTTCTGTTCACTACAGCTCTAATGGTCTTTTTGTTCTTCAAACTTGCCAAGCATGTTCATCTCAGGCCTTTGAACTTGCTAGTTCTGATACCTAGATACTATTCCCAAATATACATGTGGCCTGCTCGCTTTCTTCAGGTTTTTGCTCGGAAGCAGCTTTCTCAATGAAAGTTTTCCTGGTTTGCATGTCTACTTTCTCAACTGCCCTTCAACATTTTGTGTCCTACTTCTTTGATTTCTGTTTCCTCCTTGGCACCCATCACTGTCTCACATGTGGTGTGTTTTGCTTATTTATCTTTATTGTTTGCCTGCTCACTTTGGAATGTAGGTCAAATGAGGTGGAAATTTTTACGTGTTTTATTTGCTGCTTTATCCTAGGCATCAAGAACAGCTATTGATATATAATAAAAGACTACTGATATGTGTTGGATTGCTAAATGAAAAAAAAAAAATACCTAGGAAATAGTTTAACCAAAGTGAGAGATCTCTATAACAGATATAAAACACTGATGAAAGAAATTGAAGAGGAAACACAAAAAATGAAAAGGTAGTCCATGTTCATGGATTGAAAGAATTAATATTGTTAAAATGTCCATACTACCCAAAGCAATCTGTAGATTCAAGCAATCCCTATCAAAATACCAATTACATTCTTCAGAGAAATATAAAAAGCAATTCTAAAACTGATATGGAACCACAGAAGACCAAGAAAAGCCAAAGCTATCCTTAGCAAAAGAACAAAACTGGAGGAATCCCATTACTTGACTTCAAATTATACTACAGAACCATAGTAAAACAAAAGCACGGTACCAGCATAAAAACAGACACATAGACCGATGGAACAGATTCTAGAAACCAGAGACAAATCTATACACTTACAGTAAACTCATTTTCAACAAAAGTGCCAAGAACATACACTGGGGAAAAGATGGTCTCTTCAACAAATAGTGCTGGACAAACTGGATATCCATACACAGAAGAATGAAACTAGACCCCTATTTCTCAACATATACAAAAATCAAACCAAAATGGATTAAGTGCTTAAATCTAAGCCATCAAACTATGAAACTACTGGAAGAAAACATTGGGGACAATCTCCAGGACATTGGTCTGAGCAAAAATTTCTTGAGTAATACCCCACAAAAACAGGCAACCAAAGCAAAAATGGACAAATGGGATCACATCAAATTAAAAAGCTTCTGTACAGCAAAGGAAACAATCGACAAAGTGAAGAGACAACCCACGGAATGGGAGATATTTTCAGAATACCCACCTGACAAAAGATTAATCACCAGAATCTATAAGGAGTTCAAATAACTCTAGAGGAAAAAAATCTAATAATCAGATCAGAAAATAGACAAAAGTTTCTAAAATGCATTTCTCAAAAGAAGACATACATACAAAATGGCAAACAAGCATATACAATGGTGCTCAACATCATTGATTGTCAGAGAAATGCAAATTGAAACTACAATGAGAAAATATCTTGCTTTAGTTAAAATGGCTTATATCCAAAAGACAGGCAATAATAAATGCCGGCAAGCTTGTGGAGAAAAGGGAACCCTTGTACACTGTTGGTGGAAATGTAAATTAGTACAACTACCATGGAGAACAGTTTGGAGGTTCCTCAATGAACTAAAAATAGAGCTACCATATGAGCCAGCAATCCCACTGATAGGCATATGCCCAAAAGATAGGAAATCAGTATATCAGAGATATCTGAACTCCCAAATTTGTTGCAGCAATGTTCACAATAGCCAAGATTTTGAAACAACCTAAGCGTCCATCAACAGGTTAATGGATAAAGGAAATGTGACCAGGCCTGGTGGCTGTCACCTGTAATCCCATCACTTTGGGAGGCCAAGGTGGGCAGATCATTTGAGGTCAGGAGCTCCGGACTAGCCTGCCCAACATGTCAAAACCCCAACTCTACTAAAAATCCAAAAAGTAGCCAAGCATAGTGCTGTGTGCCTGTAGTCCAGCAACCCAGGAGGCTGTGGCAGGAGAATCGTTTGAATCCCCGAGGCAGAGGTTGCAGCAAGCAGAGATCATGCCACTGCACTGTAGCCTGGGCAATGGAGTGAGACTCTATCTCAAAAAAAAAAAAAAAAAAAAAAAAAAAAAAAAAAAATGTTGTACATATACACACTGGAGTACTACTTAAGCCACTCAACCCTAAAAAGAATGAGATCCAGTCATTTTCAGCAACATGGATGGAACTGGAGGTTATTATGTAAGTGAAATAAGCCAGACACAGAAAGACGAATGTTGCATATTCTCACTTATTTGTGGGATCTAAAAATGAGAGCAACTGAACTCATGGTGGTAGTAGGAGAATGATTACCAGAGGCTGGAAAGTATAGTGGAGGGTGGAAGGGTACAAAAAAATGGTTTTAAAAATGAACAAAACCTAGCATTTGATAGCATAACAGGGTGACTAAAGTCAATAATAATTTAATTGTACATTTTAAAATAATCAAAATAGTATAATTGGATTGTTTGTAACACAAAGAATAAATGCCTATGGGGAGGATAGCCCATTCTTCATGATGTGATTATTACATATTACATGTCTGTATTAAAACATCTCGTGTACTCCATAAATCTATACACCTACTATGTACCCACAAAAATTAAAAATTAAAACAAATACGGTGGTGAGTGAGATCAGACTGGGTAGTGGCTTCAGGATTTCTTCTTCAAATCATACCCAATTAGGATTTTTAAATTGAGCTTTAATTGTAAAAAAGAGTTATTTGGCACTAGTTATATCCTAATTGAGTAAAATTAAACAAGGCAACTAATTACAGATATCTTCTATAGATATGAGTTTGGCTTTGATTCCCTATCATTTTCATTTTGTTTCAAAGTTTATAATTTGAAAAAGTTCAAACATATGACAAGAAAAGAATAAAATAGTCTCCCATGTACAAATGCATTATTTAATTTATATCTGTCTCATATAAAAAAATAAGTAAATATTGCATACGTAGCTAACGTCTTGTTTTCTTCTGTCTTGCAAAACCTCTTTCCTCCTTATCTCCCCATAAGTAATCCTGACTCAGAGGTTAATGTTTACAATTCTCATGTATGATTTTGTGCTTTAAATATATGTATACATAACCGTGCGATTTGCATTTTAGAAATTTAAATGAATGATATCAACCTGCTCACATTCTTTTTCAAAAAACCTCAACATTGTAATTTTAGATTTATTCAAGGAGAGCTAATTCATCCTACTATATGAAATTGCCTTCAACGACCATAGTTTATTCACCTACTGAGAGACAGCTTATTTACTTCAACTTTTGAATAACTAACAGGCTGTACTCTACATCATGTATACATTTATATCTCTATGTACACATATACAAAAGTTTCTCTAGGGAATACATTTAGTAATGGAAATGCTGGGCCACTTGAGAATGTATTGCCAAACTGACAAATCACTTTAAAAAATAATTTGTTAATTGTCACACCAATCAATTGTCACTCCATCACTTGTCAATATTGATGGTGTGTTTTGACTGCTAGATGATTATTTTTCTTACAGTTTTATTTTATTTGTTTGAGCTCTTTGAAGTTTGAAATGTAGTTGAGCTTCTCCAAGATAATTTATGTTTACTTCTGTTTATTTTATCAAGATACCAATGACCTGTGACCACTTTAAATAAAATCCTCTGTTTGAGGTTTTTTAGACCATAGAAGTAGCATTAATTCAGCTCATAAACTACTGAGTGATGACTTGTGGTTACAAATCCTCAGGGTAGATTTTTGCTTTTTTACTTTCACTCAATGGAAAGTTTCACATAGGACTAAACATACTGAATAGCCAGTTTATTTCTTCTTCATGTTGACATGGAAGGTAGAGCCCTTTGGTATACCAGCTTTATGTGGAAGTTTTCTGTTAGAATCCGCACTTTGGCTAGACCCAAGTGCTGTTCTCTGTCCTTCTTGACCCATGCAGTCATCAAATTGGAAGCTCCAGGTGTCCAGGATTTAGCCAAACTTCCTAGGATGAAAGCATGCTTTAATGCACATGTATCATATGATTCTACTATTCCATCAGTTTTGGCTTCTGCACATTCCTTTTATTTCTTTTTTTTTTTTTTCACAAGTTTAGCAAAGTATTTTAAAAGACTTTTAACATTTATATACATTCTCAGAAATTTAACTCAAAGTATCTAGCCTGTACTTTCCCCAAACCAGAAATCACACTTAGGTCTCTAATTCATGTGTAATTTTTTTTTTTTTTTTGTATATTAAGTAGATACATGACACTTTCCCCTCCCAAATGAATAATACTGGGACCATTTATGAATTAATCCATTCTTTTCCCACCAATTTGTAATGGTACCTCTGTCACATACCAAACTCATACAGATAAAGAGATAGACATAAAAATAGATATGTTCCTAAATTTTATTTTCCATACTTTTGATTTTTGTACCTACCCTATTATGGTACCATGCTGATTTAATTTCTGTATATTTGTAATTGTAAGAATAATAATGCAAATCCTCCCTTTTTATATTCATTCATCAGAATTGTTTTGTCTATTTTTGACTTTTAATTTTTCTGTATGAATTATGGAATGAACATGACAATTTCAAGAAAAGAGCATTGTTAGTATTTTTATTGGTCTTGCATTTAGTTTGCTATTTGATTTAGAAAGCTCATCATATTCATTTTAAACTGTTTTATCTCTCTCTATTTGTTCTATATCTTTGAATAAATTCATCAACAAGACATAATGATTCAAAATGTGTTTGCACCTAATAATATAGTAAAAAATGGCAAATACAGAAAAACCCATAATCAGAGTTGAATATCTTTCAGTAATTAACAGAAGTTGAATATTTTTTCAGTAATCAACAGAAGACACAACAAAAATAAGTCTATAGAAAACTTGAATGACGTTATTACTCCTCTTGTTTTGACACTTATATAACATCATACCAGACAACTGCAGAACACACAGCATTTGGCAAAAGAGACCATATGTTTGGATACATAGTAAACACTAATAAACGTGAAAAGGTTAAAATTATACTGGTTAGGTTTTCTGAGCAAAACAAAATTCAACTGGAAATCAATACCAATAACAAAAATTCTAGAAAATTCCCAAATTGAGGCAGTATAGGTAGTCAAGGAAGTAACCATGTCCTCAGGACACTGCAAATGTGCAACCCTTCAGTCAACACAGTAAGCCCCATATATGCACTGTAGTTAAACTCATTGAAGCAAAAACTATCTTCAGTTTGGAATTTCACCTGTAGAGACCATGTAGAGACCAACTCTCAAACTGACCCTTCACTCATTATAATAATAAAAATCACACCCCTGGGTGGAGATTTAAGATGCTGATGAGAAGTGCAACTTATGAACAAGCACGTACAGCTACTGCATATGTGCACCCAGAAGACCACCCAGAACATGTTTACTAGTAACACCGCTTCCCACATCCTTATAAATAATCATGTAAAACCTTCATACGAGGCGTTTCTCCAGCAATAGTCAATGCTGTTTCATTCTTATGAGCAGCCCACCCTGAATTATCTCTCTTTCTCTCAGGGCACACTGTTGATTCCACACTTAACTTTGAAAATATTCCTTTTCCTTTGCAATAAATTACTCTATTCTGCATCTCCTTTGCTGTGTATCTTTTGTTTAAATTCTTTTAAACTAAGAAGACAAGAACCAAGGTCTCACAACAGCTACCAACAAAGTGTTTGGAAATTAAGCAACGTAAGATTTTTTAAAATTAGAAAATACTTTGAACCAAATGAAAATAAAAATGTGACATCAAAGTTGGTGAGATGCAGGCAAATCGATGCTTTGAGGTCATCTTTAATCTTCAACAAGTTATAAAAAGACAACAAATTTAATACTGGAAGAAGAGATGGGGAAAATTTAAAGATGAAAACATCAACAAAATAAAAAGACAGATAATAGAGAAAAACAACAGTCAGAAGTTGATTCTTTGAAAAGATTAATAAAATTAATAAACATCCAACAGTATTGACCAT
The DNA here is from genome assembly GCF_007565055.1 of Rhinopithecus roxellana. NCBI lineage: Eukaryota > Metazoa > Chordata > Mammalia > Primates > Cercopithecidae > Rhinopithecus > Rhinopithecus roxellana. Next base: position 39,680,121 of record NC_044558.1, read on the forward strand.
GATAAAATAGAGGAAAAAACATTCCAATATAAGGAGTAAAACAAAGATGCCATTACTGAACCTTTGACTATTAAAAAATAAGAGGATATTATGAACAACTTTTGACAATTTTATGCTGATAAATTTGACAACTCTGTTTAAAAGGACAAATTTCTTGAGAATCGCATCTTATCAATCAAAACTACAAAAGAAGAAATGGAATCTATAAACTATTAGAAGTAATAAATTTAACAAAGTTGGTTTATATAATATCAATAAGAAATAGTTTTTTAATATATTGACAAAAAACAAATGGAAAATGAAATAGGAAACTATACCTTTTATAGCAGCATCAAAAACACCAAGTACCTAAGATTAAATCCAATGACATATGTGAAAAACACTATGATGAAAACTACAAAACATTTTTGAGATAAATTATGGAATTCCTAAATAGAGAGATATATTCATGAATATATATTTGTTATGAAAAAAATCAACATTATAAAACTTCAATTATTTTACAAATTGATATATAGATTCACAACAATCCCAATCAAAATGTCTGCACATTTTTAAAATGAAAATCGATAAGCTGATTCTAAAATTTTGGTGAAAATTCAGTATCTGGAAGGGCCAAGACAATGGTTGAAGAAAAAGCTGTATGACTGATACTACTAGATATTAAAACTTACTGTAATAATACAGTAATTAATACAGTATGCTACTGGCACAAGAATAGTCAAATAGACTCATAACATAGAGTAGATGCCAGAAACATATCCATTTATATGAAGTCACCTGACTTACAGTAACATTCCACTGCAACTAAGGGGGTGAACAGATGGTGTATCAGTAAGAGTTCAGTCAGGTGATAGAAAATTGAACAAAGAGAATTTAATATAAAGCATTGTTCACAGAATAAAATGTTATTAATTACTAAAAAGTAAATGGGGAACCTTAGGGTGTCACAATTTCAGAAAGCTACCACACGTCTGGCTGAAGGATCAACGGGAAAAGCTTTGAAAACTAGAGAAGGGCTTGCAGGCTGATGTCCAGCTGGTGCTTGTGCTTATGATCCTGGAGGGAGGAGGGCTGTGAGAGTGGGACACTGGCCTCACAGGAATGGGGTGCCACTCACAGAAACCATCAGCCACAGAAGCCCTCAGAAGACAAACAAGAACAAACAAGTCTTCTCCTTTTCCAGCTTTGAAGCCTCCTTCAATCCCTGTTGGTAGGGCCTAACTGGAAGCCAACTGGTAAAGCAGAAGTGTAGTTTGCAAAGTCCCAGACCCAGCATCCCAAGGTGGGAGGGTTTGGAGCTGAAAGACACCCTAATAACTGGCACATGTAGTCTTTGCAATAAATGCTGTCAAAGCAACTATATTTCCATGTTGTAAAAAATGAACTTTAACCACTATTTCAAACCGCGTATACAAATTAATTCAAGATGGACCACAGACCTAAATGTGAAATAAATTATACTTCTAGGAGACAACAGGATATCTTTATAACCTTGAGATAGGCAAATATTTTTTACATAGTCACAAAGGCCATTAACCTTAAAAGAAGTGATTGATAAAACATACTTCTGTAAAATTACCAACTTTGTTTATTTAAAAAAAGCCACCATTGAAAGGGTGAAGAGGTAAGGTACAGATTGGAAAATGTATTTGAAATACACTAAATGATGGAACAAAAGCCATCTAATTACAAACAGGACAGAATGAAAGATACAAAGCAGTCACTGGTCTATAGAAATTTCACTAGACTGATATCGTCAGAGCCTCCAGCCATAGGAGTGCAAACAGTCTTTCATTAGACCCCAACTGAAAGGATTTATATCTGATATGTATAAAGAAGACCCTTGAACCATTAATAAAAATAGGGATAATCTAGTTTTAAAATAGGCAAAGACTTGAAGAACCAATCTACAAGAAAGACTATCAAAATGATCTATGAACATGAGACATTAATTATCAAATAAATTCACATTAAAATTACAATAAAATAACACTACCTGCTAGAATAGCTGAAAAGACTGACAATAAGCATTAGCAAGGATATGGAACAACTGAAACTGTTACATTGATGAGGAGTGTAAGTTAGAAGAATCATTTTGGAAGACAGTCTTCAGAAAAAACAAAATGTAAGAGTACTCAAGTTGGGCATGGTGGCACGTGCCTATAGTTTTAGCTGTTTGGGAGCCTGAGGCAGGAGGATCCCTTTAGTCCAAGAGAGTTCAAGTCCAGCCTGAAAAATATAGCAATACTCCATCTGTAAGAAAACCAAAAGGAATACTGTTTGACAGAGAAATTCCACTCCTGAATCCATTTCTGTGTGCATCAAATGACATAAGCAAAAATGTTTATAACAACTTTATTTGTAGTAGCAGAAAACTGGAAATAGCACAAATGTTCATCAAAAATAGAATGGGTAAATAAATTATGTTATATTCATAAAATGAAACACTACACATGAATGAAATTACAGATAATTGATACATGAAACAAAGGGATTAATCTTACAAATATATTATTGAATAAAAGAAGTCAAATATAAAGAAAAGATGTCATATTATCCTCTCTATACCTAATTAAACAACAGTCAAAATTAATCAATGATAATAGAGGTCAGAGTATGCTTACCTTTGGGCAGGAAGTAAGAACCAGGAAGCAACCTTCTGGGGTGCTGGAAATGTTCTGAATCTTTTCTTTTTTTTTTTTTTTGTTCCTTCCTTTTTCTTTTAATACAAGTCATGCTTTAATAAACTATATTTGATTTATGTTTACACATCTATTTAACAGTGAATTAATGATTAACAGCTATTTGGGGGCCTACTGTTTGCAAGTATTCTTCTATTTGCTTTATATATATTTATTTAACCCTTACAATAACCTTCTCTATTTTACAAATGAAGAATCTGAGACCTTAAAAGAAAGATATTTTCCCAGCTACTAAGAGATGAAGACACAAGGAAATCAGGAAGTATTAGGATAAAACCTAAGTATTTAACCAGTGTTTTCACCTCTTGCATAGATGATAATAAAAACACATTCTGTATTTGTTCCATTAGGAAATTATCTCCAGAACAAATATAGATGATGTGTTTTAAAATAATATTTGCCCTAAATCCTACATTCAATCGTTTATTCATTCTCTCCATAAATAAATCAATTTTTTATTTACTAGATGTTAAACTAAACATTTGGGATAGAAAAATAAAACACAATCCACGTGTTTCATCCTAGTGGAGAAAAGAAAATCATATAGCCATTTGCCATAAAACAACGATATGTTTTAGTGAAATAGTGAATATATTCATAGAGTGCTTGGAAGCACAATTTGTGTGTACCTATTTCATTCTGAGAAGGATTGAGAGTAGACATTAGGAAAATAATTCTTAGAATAGGTGATACCTCAACTGAACTTCAAAGGTGAAAAGTTGAGGGATGTGGGTGAGTGGTAGTTGATTGTAGTTAGATTTGAGCAAATGGTGTTGGAAATTCTATTACATAAAATGGCATAATGAGTCAGATCTCAGCTTGTATCCACAGAATATTGTAGAATATTCTGTGGATGCAGTTATACAGTCTATAATGAGGTTATACAGTCTACCAGCATTCAGTTGAATTAGTAACTACTACATTTCTTCAAAACAATAAATTACAAAAATAAAAAATGTATATAATGGGTTATGATTGAATTTTTATTTAAGATGCTTTAAATATGATTTCTTCACATTTTTCCATTCCTTTTTCTCTCTTTTCTCTCCTTCTTGGACACCCATTATGTATATATTGGTATGCCAAATGTTGTCCCATAGGTGTCTGTAACTGTTTAGTTTTTTTCAATCTTTTTTCTCTTTGTTCTTCAGGTTGAACAATTTCTATTATTCTGTCTTCAAATCACTTCTACTACTGTATCAAATTTGTTGAGACCATCTAGTAATTTTAAAATTTTTAAATTATTATGGTCTTTAATTGCAAATTTTTATTTTATTTTTTAAAGTAACGTAATGTCTTTAATTAGAATCCCTGTTTTTAAAACTCATTGCTGTCATGATTTTCCTTAATTCTTTAAGCATTGTTTCCGTTAGTTCTTCGAACATATATTTAAATAGCTGCTTTGAAGTCTTTGTCTGTAAAATCCAATATCTGGGAATACTCAGAAACAGATTGCATTGACTACTTGTTTTCCTGAATGTAGGTTACACTCTGTCTCATCAATTTCTGTTGAAAAGTTGACATTTTTGATTAGTGAATTGTATCAGTGCTAGATTCTGACATTTTTTTCCTGAAGAAACTTGCTGAGGTTGTTAGCGAAAACTTTCTCTCTTGTGTCGTGTGGGCACTGATGTCTCTGCCTCCTTTTCTTTTCTCATATGATCTGTTTTTATTTTTAAGTTTGGTCTTCCAGAGGTTGCCTTTGTGTTTGCATATCTTAGTCTTCATCCAGTGATTGGACAAAGGTTGTCCTCAAACACCTTGAGAAATAAGGCTTCCATTCACTGCTGATGAATCTATGCATCAATGTTCTGCATCTTGATGTGCAAAATGCTTGCCCATGTACATGCAAGTGTGAAATATATGGAGTTCTGTTCTTAAGATTTGTGAAACTTTTCCCCATTCAGTATTATGTTGGCTGTGGGTTTGCCATAGGTGGCTCTTATTGCATTGAGGTGTGTCCCTTGTATGCCAATTTTGTTGATGGTTTTAATCATAAAGCGATGTTGGAATTTGTCAAATGCTTTTTCTGCATCTATTGAGATAATCATGTGATTTTTGTTTTTATTTCTGTTTATGCGATGAATCACATTTATTAACTTGCATATGTTAACCCATCCCTGCATCCCTGGTATGAAACCCACTTGATAATGATGGATTCTTTTTGTTATGCGGTCAGATTCGGTTCATTAGTATTTTGTTGAGGTCTTCCTGTTGGATATTGCTACCAGACTGCCCATCCAGAATCTCAGGCTAGACTAAATAGTTAAGCTTTACTACCAAATAATGCCTGCAAAGGCCAGAAGAGATGGCCATCTCCTCAAATGTATAAGCATCAACCCAATGACACAAGAGTTATGAAAAAACATGGAAATATAATGCCACCAAAAAAACTAACAAAGCTACAGTAATGGAGCCAAAAGAAATAGAGATTTATGAAATAATTGACAATTAATTCAGAATAAACTTCTAAAAGATTTCATAAAATTATAAGAAAATACAGATAGGAAATTAAATAAAATTTAAAAAACAATTCATGAAAAAATTCTATGTGTTCTTTATCTCATTTGCTTTTTTATAATAGTCTTATTTAGAATTGCAGTTCCTTTTCTTATGTTTTTATATTGATTATCTAGATATTAGAACAACAAAGACAAGAGTCATTTTGTACATATTCACCTATGTAGAAACCTACTTCCTAGTGATGTCTGTCTTTAATGCCATGTCACTGGTTTTTTTTTTTTTTTTAATTTATTTTTTAATGTTATATGTCTTCAGTCTTTTTCCATTTTACTTGTGTTAATTTTTTATTATCTTTCATATTGTTTTTCTATCAATTTCTTGGGCTTCTGTTTCTCTATTCTTGCTCAACTCTTTATTGTATTATACTTTTTTCAAAACTATGAGCTAATTTTTAGAGGGTTTTAGTATTTTTTTTCTTGTATTTCTGTGCTTGGAATTCCTAGGGACAAACTGTTATATTAATTTTTGGGCTTGGGTGTTCTTAAATGATTTTGGTAGTATAAATTTCAAATTTTAACATTGTGTGTGTTTATGAATGCAGTCACAAATTCTCAAAGGAGACTTTTGCCTCTCAGATCCCAAATGGAAACACCAAGTTCCTAATCTTATCTCTATATAAGAATAAGAATTGTGGCTAGCCCATCTTTCTATCTTACCTTTCTACTGAGTATGCAATACATCGAAGATTATGGTTTGATGTTGGAGTTTTAGTTCCAGTCTCCAACTCAATAGGTCCATGGCCTCATCTTCTATCTTATGCCCCAAGTGTTTAAGACGAGTAACACTTGCAAAGCATTATTAGAATCAGCTCAAACACTTACCCTCTGGTTTTCTGAATAAAATTCAACCCCAAAGAAGCCTCCATTATGTATCATTCACAGGCTCTTATCTCTTGATCATTTCTGTAGATAATACCCAAAGTGCCCTATATAGACATATATTTGATTTACCTCATTCTGATTTATAATGTAAAAAATACCTTGTTTACATGTTCATGTGTTTCACTAATGAGATTTCCAGGTCTGTGGAGTCAGGGATTGTATATTATTTATCCTAGTATTTAAAACATCTAGGATAATATATAACAAATTATTGTTCAGTAAAGTTAATAAATATTTTGGAATGCACGAATGAAAGATAGACACCAGGAAGACTATTCCATTGGGAAAAAAGAAAAATAAAACCCTCCCTTGTTAATAGTGTATTGTGTCTTTCATTCCCTCTCTTTGCTCCCACACATCAAAGCATTCTTCTTTGGGATGGCAGCTCTTGTGCCTTTCTCCATTATAGTTTGTTTTCCGGATTTCGGTTGATTGTGTCATCCAAACTCTGCCTCCTCCCTTTGCCCTCTATGTCCCTTCACAAAAAAATAAAATTTAAAACTCCTGGAATATTAAACTATTTTCTCTTTTTTCTTTAAAGAATGTAAAACATATATTTTCTGAAATATAAAGTTATTTAATTTTCCTAGTATATAAAAATCCTATACAAATTCTACATTCAAATGACACCTAGTAACCATAATTTTAAAGTAAATTCTTTTGTGGATATTGTATTCTTGCTGAATTGCATAAACAGAGTTTATTTGCTACCTCAATGAGCAATTATCTTTCAAGCATAGTCATTTTATGACTGTCTAGATTTATTTATGAAGCTAAGTTACAGGTCAAGTAAAACTTTCTATGGACTACTCTATCATGGTTCATTTATTACCATTGTTTGGGAACTTGGCTCTTTGAAAGGGGATAAAAGACTCAGGAAATAAGAATAATTTTATTTATTCCCTTAGTAATCTTATCAACAGGTGGTGTCAAATAAAAAAGAAGACTAATATTTTAAACAATTGAAACATTATGCTCTGACTCACACAGGAAATCCAGGACTGTAAGTATTATTTTAGGCATAACTACGAAGTCAGAAACAGCTTTCCTCTCTGTGTTCTACCTTCTCTTTCAAGACTCTTTTCCTAATATCCTCCTTTCCATTGTTTCTCTCCTCTTTCTTCCTACCCTGTAGCCACATGATTGGAGTCTACATATAGTGTTTCAGTCCTATGTGCATTTTCTGCTTTCAATTGACTACTATTCTTTATCTTATAAGGTGTTAGAAAATAAAACTGAGAGCCCTACACAAAGGAATGAGTACTTGATCAGTTGAGATTCAAATAAATGAATGTCTAGTATTTTCTGGCACCATGCTAGGGCAAAGAGAGGTATCTGGGGGTAGGAGGATTTTCCCACATTGCTTAAATCACACGTTGGGTTCCTAACTACTTACTCATAAGTTAAATTGTAAGTTGATGGTTAATAACCATAATAAATGAATATAAGTACTCACTGGTCTGCCAGGTATAATTAGTCTTTATGAACATGTTGCTTATCTTTTTAAATTATAATTAGGATAAATTAGAATCAAGATAGGCTGGAGTCCTGCTTTTTATGATTGCAACAGGAAGTGTTTTATTATTCATTTATTTTAAAATAAAGTTTAAAGTACTTTAAAGGATATAATGGAGAAAATATTGAACTCAATTTTCCAAGATGGAAAGATGATGGTATTGTGATAGCATTTAATGAACATATAATCTGAACAAAATTTGGCAAAAAGAAAAGATGTTAAACTATGAGAACATAGCAGGTGCACAGCATGCTAGTTGATGTTGATGTGAACAAAATCAGTTACTCCAGATTTAATAGAGCAGGAATAGGCAAACTACAGTCTGGGGGTCAAATCCTGCCTGCTGCCACCTAATTTTGGTATGGCCTGTGAACTAAGAATGGTTCTTATATTTTAAATGGTTGGTAAAAGAACAAAGCAAAACAATATTTTGTGACATAAAATTTCATGAAATTCAAATTTCAGTATTCATAAGCAAAGTTTTATTGGACCACAGCCACACAAATTTGTGTATGAATTGTGTATTGCTGTTTTATGCTACAATGGCAGATTTGAATAGCTGAAACAGAGACCATTTAGCCCACAAAGACTAAAATAATTACTCCTTGAATTTTTACTGAAAACGTTTGCCAACTCCTGTTGCAGGGCATGAATTGAAAAAAATAAAATGGTCCATGAGCTACCAAATTTGCAACAGTCTTTCTAAAGCAAAACAAACTCACAAAACAAATTCTTCAATACAGAGAAAAAGTGTGTATGTAATTGTTCAGTACATTTTAATGTCTCAAACTAATCCTAGATTAATACTTTATGCCTTTTTTCATAGAATTTTTAAGACATAGAATTTGCAGTAATATCTTTTCCCTTCAGTTCTGATTTATATAGAAAACTTCTGGTCATTTTACTGAAAAGTAATTTTATTTTATTGAGTTTTGTTTGGAGTGTAAGTGACAGAATAAGACTATATAGATGAATTTTTTAAAAATTCCCCTGCCCTTGAGGAGCAGGGGGTCAAATGTGGAAAGCAGGCATATGAACAATTGCTTACAATTTCATAGTATAACTGCTCCAATATAGATCCAAATTTTATGCAGTATAGACTTTCCTTTTTCCAATCCATCTTTCACTTGTCTTTAAGAATTATCTAACTAAAAAATAAAAAACAAACAAACAAAAAGAATTATCTAACTGATGATGCAAATATAACCATATTAGTCCCTAGCTTTAAATCCTTCAACTGCTGCCCTCCTAATTTCAGGATAATCACCAAACTCTTAAGCACGACATCCCTGGTCTTTCATTATCCAGTCGTAACCTAACTATGCTGCCTCATCTCTGTATTTCCCCCCTTTCTAAATGTTTTTCCTTAAAATTATACTTTGTAATTCCCCAGACACTCCATGCTCTTTTGATTCTAAGCCTTGGAACTTTCTTCCTGTTGTTTTCTCTGCCCAGAACTGATTTCCCACTTGAATGCTGAGACAGTATCCCTTCAGACCAATTAGAGCATTACATGCCCCAACCTCAGTGATGAGCCCAGAGATGGGCATAATACTCAACCTAGTCCTGTGAAAGGTAAATCTAGGATTCCTGGTGGGATTGTGATGAAAAAGTTGCACTCTTTCTGGTGTGGTTGCTAAGATTGGAGGATATAAGTCAAAACTTAAATTTAATTTATATGAGCCTTTTCTTTTTTCTTAAGCTAGTTTGAGTTTGGTTTCTTTCCCTTGAAATCAAAAAGATTCAAACATAGTAGACCTCACCAAAAAACTGACATTTAAGCTAGATAAGGAAGAACAAGTATGAGTTTTCATGGTAGAAAAAGTGGACACATGATTTTTACATAAATTGACGCACATATTAAGTATTTCCTTTTCAGAGTTAAAAAATGTAGAAAATTTCATGAGGCTTTTGAATCTCTGCTTAGAAAAGGGTACTATTATATGCTTAACTCTTTAAAATTTCTACAGATGTCTATCTCTGCAGAAAATAAAAGGTAAATATTTTACCAATCACTCTACTAATCTCCTAAGTATGTATATTAATGGGAACATGTCTGTTCCTTTTGTCCCCTTTGATTCCCTTGGCTGACTGGCTTCCAGATGTAGTGCTAGAAAAATTTTATTTCATAACAAAGGGAAGAAAAAGTAAAATGGAAAATGCCTGGCATGAAAAACCTCACAAAACAGAATTTTTACAAAAGAAATTCAAATGAATAATAAGGATACTCTTACATTATATGCCAATCCTCCATCATGAATTTTATTTTAGAAGAAACAAATAGAAATATTAGAAATAAAGAAAACTAATGCCTAGTCGAACTTTTAAGTTTTGAGAAAAGGTTTTTCATTTGTTATATTTTTAAGGTCAGACTCTTTTGAGATGTTGGCAGAGGGGATACTGACGTAGTTGCAGTGGCAAAATAATTCGAGCAAAACAAAGCTTTTGGCAAGTAAATGTATGCTTGTGTGGATCTATGACATCTGGATATGGAATGTTAAAGCCAAAGACCTATCAATGAGGAGGAGTCATTAGCATGATGATTGATTAGTGTTCTGGTTTTGCCATTTTTCTCATAATTACTTAGGCTTTGAGCGTTTGATAACACTTTCCCATCAACTCAGACACCCTCAATGGCTCCCTATTACTTTGAGATGAATTCTGAACTCAGTCAGCATGAGAGATTTTCTATAATTTATCTTCAAAAGTACATCTGGAGAGTGTCCACCTCCCACAGTGCCTTAGGGCTAGCTGAATTAATTTTCTGAAAATCGTTTCCTCTGTTTCTTTGATACTGAAAGTCTCCTTACCTAGTGAATATTTTTTTCCTCTTCTATTCCACTAAAAATTACACTTAGGTATTACATTTTTTATACTTATATAAGTGGTTACATGTTTTTAATAGAACATTTAGAAAATAGGAAAAGGTAAAAAGAAGGCAAAAGTTATCCCAATCCAATCATCCAGAATTAATTATTTTAAGCATTGTAATTATCTTCCCGTCAGCTTTGTTTTGGCATCTTCTTTCAGTAATGTTTCTCGTATTGTGTATGCAAGTTGGTATCCTGCTTTTCTTCCTGCTCAAAATTATGTTATCAGCAATTTTTAGCATCATTAAAAGTAATTTGAAAACTTGATTCTATTGGTTGTATCATTCTATTGAATGGACATCCATCCTGTAGAATATATACGCTGTTTCTAATTTGAAGGTATCGTAATTTAAGAAGCCATGAAGATTAGGGGAGTGTATAATGAAGAGTGTGACCTCTGCTGTCAGAGAGATCGGGGCTTGGTTTGAGTTCTGTAACTCATAAGTCATATGATCTTGGGTTTATTCATTCACTCATTTATTCAGCAGATATTTAAGAAAAGCTAATTATGAGTCAGGCACTGATTGAGAGCTGATGGAAGAGCATTAAATAAGTCGATTCAGCTCCATGGCTAATAGAGGAAAATAACAATAAATAAATGCACAAAATTGAGTAGTGACAAATGCTATGAAACGTAGTGAGGGGACAGAAAGTGAAGCAGACACCCAGCCCAACAAGCTTTGGATAAAGAAAGACACTATCTATCTTATTCATTGTATATCCCAGTGCCTAGCATTGGCGCCCAGTGACTCTTTGTTGAATGACTGATTCATTTATATTATCAAATGGGATTACTGTTTTAAGTATAAGTAAATTACTAACCAAAGTCATTACTATCTGTCAGTAGGTGGAAATGTTTGAATTTTCTAGAGTGAGTATGCTTAAATAGAACTTTGCAGCAGTTTGCCTAATCTCAAAATAATTTTTTCACTTTCTTTTTATTCTGCTTTAAGATAAAGTTGGTTGCTTCCTAAGAAAATGTGCACCCTCAAAAGTTGCATTATAAAAACAACAATTTCAATGAGAGAGTTTATCAGCTATTGTATTTCTGATTCATAATGGTAAAATTACTTTTGCGCATGTATTTCAATATCATCTTATAAAAATACTGTTTTACAATTCCTGACTAAAATTAATAAATTGATTGATTAGAATGGAGAAAACCCAACCTAAGTGCTGTACTACTTGGTCTCTGCCCATTTATGCAGGATCATCTTAGAATCTTTCATTGTTCTTGGCCTTGATTTCACTATTAGTTTCCATCACATTTCAGAATAATCTGAACTCAAGAAAAAAAAATGTGTGCAATGGTAAATAAAAGATGCTAACAGAGTGGGTTTTGTGTTGTTAGGATTTGCAGTTCCAGCTTTTTTCCTCCTCCCTAGTTGCTGCTACTGACTCTCAGTTGTGGTCTGGTTACAACACAACACATATTGAGTTATTTAGTTCATCAATCATAGGCTTATTTTATTTGTGCTATTACTCACACATAAACCCACACTGCAGGGAAAATGCTTGCTTTACAATTTATAATAAACACATAGGATCTTATTTTAGTTATCACTCAAATAGGATCTTAGTTAGAGACTATAGCTTTCTCCCTGGTTGTAGATGTGGCACCTGTTTGGTAGCCTATAGCAGAGTTAGTATTTCTATGTAGTACATATGTGTCTCAGCTGGAAAGAGTCATTGCCTAGATTCTTTTTATCCTCCTATTACTAAGCGAATGCCTAGTGCGGGAAACACTCTGCCATGCATCATCAAGCTGAGAAACATGTACTGAACTCTGAAAGTGAGTTATCTCTAGTAGCAAAGGAAGTCATATGCAGTCTCCTTCAAACCATAGTCAGTCACTAAGTGGGTTGGTGCCAGAGTAATTCATCCAAATGTGGCCCAGAGGAATGATGACTTTGTAAAACAACATGCACATCACAATGTTGGTCTAAGACAAAGGTAATAATAAAAGCAAGTTCCCAAAAGATTCCATTGTCTTACTTCCCAAACTTGTGGTTTGTTCTGTCCTTGGACTCTAAGTCTCCAAGGAACAGCCAAAATGTTCTTTTTAAAATATAAATTAAATCATGTCATTCCTTTGCTAAGCCCCCTTCCCCTTGATGGCTTTCCATTTCACTTAGAATAAAACCAGAAGTTATTCAACGTTTTGCATGACATGGCCCCTGTGCCCCGTCCAATATCACCTGTGAACTTTAATAACTATTTTCCAGACACTCTGAATGTTTATTCTGAATCCTTGGTACCTAGAAAAGGACTAGGACATAGTTGGTACTCAATATATATTTGTTGAATGACTGAATAAGTGAATGAATGGTTCAGAGCAGTTGTTATCAAACCTGGCTGCACATTTTAATCATCTAGAGAGCTTTTAAAATAAAGACGTTTGAAACCCATTTTTTAGAGTTTCTGTTTTAATTTCTACTATGTAGTTGAGCACTGGCATTTTAAAAAAGGTTCTCAGGTGATTCCAATGTGAAGACAGAATTGAGAAACATTGACCTGGAGAAAAAGACAATCATTCATAAATTGTTAAAATGGTTTGCTCAGGTTATTGAGTGCTCACCATTGTTTGCTATCACTATCGTATGATCCTATGCAATCTCAAAAAATAAATCTTTCCCTATTTGTTGTTATAAAATCCTGTTAGATTTCAAATTACTGGTAGACATTAGCTGTTTTGAAACAATAAAGCCGGATTTAATTTTGTTCTCTCTGTGCTAGAATTGCTAAGTTGGGTTTCCGGAAATTTCTGACATGGAAAAGGAAGGAGCATTTGAATTTGTTTCATACACTACAGTTTTGCTGATTAAAAAATGTGAGTCTCTGCCAAAGATGTCATCATGTTGGCTATGACTATTGAAAACAAACCTCAGCACCCAGGCAGATCTGAAGTTCAAAGCTTATTTAGACTGGGAACACTTATTAAAGAAAGTGTCATTTGTGCTCAGAATAATGGCTTGTAACTTTTCCAGCCTTATTTTTCACCTAATTGGATTCATCTTCTACAGAGAAAACTCCAAGAAGAAAATCTGGAAATTTTGGCCTGATATATACAGAGACCAGATGGCCAACAGGTACTGAGTTGGTTTTTGTAGTGGGATACACTGAATGAAAAAGACAAGTCTCTTTAAGACAACAATAAATTTCCCAAATGGGCCTGTGTGAAATGTTTAAAGGTTGAAGATAAAGGTTTTGGGTTACGTTGTCCTTAGTATGAAAGGGGGATAAATGGAACCAGGTGGGCTGCTATTTTAGATGTGAGCAGAACGGTCTTCTGAATCTGCGAACATTATAAAAGAAACTGGATGGAATTTGGAAGCAATAAATTGCCATAGAGTCTACATTGGAAGCACATACACTTGCTGATGTACTTACAAGGATCCTTTTGAAGGTGAGGTGCTGAGGTCTCAATTAGTATCAACTCTCAAGAGATTATTTTAACTATTTGAAGTGGAGAAATGATTTCTTCACTAGAAAAGAGGATATTAAAATAAAATGATTTTTTTTCAGTGTATCCTTACACTCATTTACTGGTTCATACACAATTACTGGTTCACACAATTACAGGTACACAATCCATTAACCTCAACTCCAAAATCCAAGAAGCTCTTGAAAGTGACCTTTTAAAAATTTATTTGAGTGAAGAACTTGTCCTGAATTGATGGGGGTTAGTAATAACCTTTATTTATCCCACCGATTACAAATATTCATATGTTTTACTGTAGTCATAATCATGTTTTATTGGGTGCTTCTGCAGACTTCGCTGGAGATACTACTTGGTACTCCTTATATGAGCCTTATTATCTCTCCCAAAGCTGAAAACTTGGAATCCCAAAATACATGTAACTTAGATTAGGAATATGTCTACTCAAATTTGTTAATTTGCATAAATTAAAACACTCCTTTGGGTTGCCAGATTGGTGACGTCACACCAAGTACTTTTAATTATATGATGCCAAAATGTGTTAGTAGCTATGGCTGTTTCAGAGCAACATACCTCTGAAATAGAAGGGGGCATATAAAGACTTTTTCACATATTAAATAACTCTCAATTCACAGAGAAGGCAATATTTAGTAATATATGCTGAAGTTTATTTTTAGCACACTAAGGGTGGTAAAGGTGGGGTTTAACATGAAGTTTGTGCCTTTGAAAATTGTTTTTCAAGCTGGGAGTGGTGATCCAAGTCTTTAGTTTCAATTACTTGGGGGACTGAGTCAAGAGGATTGCTGGAGCCCAGGAGTTTGCATTCAGCCTGGGCAACATAGCAATACCCCATCACCCTCCCCCGAACAAAAAAAAACAAAGATTAAAAAATTATTATTATTCTCTTGGCAGCCCTTAAGCCAAATCCTGAATGATGATTATGATGAGATTTATGTAAACATCACAGAGATAAAAACATTGGCCCTAGATGGTCAATTGAACTGAGTTTGAGCTTTGCTTGGGTAATTATTCTGGACTGATATGTAACAGATTTATTTGGACTAAATTTATAAGTTCCTTTCCTATGAATTGGTCAAAGTTGGAAAAAAATACTTTATTTCTTTTATTTTGCCTATTTGAAGTCAGGCAAATTTGTATGCCTGAAAACAATTAATGAGGTTTATTTTCACCTTGATTCAGAGGCCTTAATATAAAGAAAACATAAACTGCCATACACACAATTACATGAATGGGATTTTGAATGTACTGCCCTCAGCTGTAATGTCTGAGACAGGAATAAATGTAGTGCCATTTTTTATTATGGTTCATTGGTTGGTTGGATTACTGGAGGTTAGAGATTGACCGGCGTGGATAATAGAACACAAAGAACCTAGGCAGGAAACTGCAATTTGCAATTAGAGAGATGACTGGGTGCAGAATCTCCTCAGGGTGTGTTTATAGTAAGGATGTTCACTATAAAAGCTGTACTTTTTCATGTGACATGCATTGAAATCTATAGCAACCTTACGGAGAGCATGGATTTATTTCCCAGTGCCCCAACTGCAATTATGCAAAGCATTACCTTGAATTCTCTCTTCTTGGAATCACAAAAAACTTTTAAACTGGAAAGACTTTTGGAGATTATCTACCAATTTCTTTATTTTACAGGTGAGACAGTCAAGAGTGTTGTCATTTTGTTAGTTGTGTATTGAGATAATGATCTCCCAAGAAATGAAGTGAATTTACTTGTAACTCTGCATCCTTCCAGTCTACTTAAAGTCCACTATAGAAAGCTTTCAGTTTTCAGATATCACGGAGGAGGAAGAGTTTGTATTTAACTACATATCCTTATTATGTTAATTAGATTTTCTTATTATTGGAAGGTTTCTTATAATCCCATAGTATGCCAGCTGCTAGAATACATTAACTTGCCAAAGTATGCAATTTATAATTTCATCTCTTTAGAAGATGCAGAGGACCCTGTAGGACCACCTTCTGTATATTTTGCCAAGTCCCTTGATTTATATAATCTTGTTTAAGCTTCCCCAAATCTTTAGAAGTGGATGAGAAAATCGTGTGTTTTTCTAAAGTTTTTTAAATTTCCATTCTTTTAAGTGATAAATACTCAATTTCAATGAGCTGGGTAACAGAACATTCCAGTTTTAGATCAATTAGATGTTGACTCCTCTCAATTTTGTAGTCATATAAAAATTCAGTAGGTCAATGACCCCCTTCTTAACTTGTTCCTTCCTTTGTTGAAGACAATGGTGTTGGCAACAAGAAGCCAAAGGCCTGAGAATCATCTGAGTTTTCTCAATTTCAGTCTTTTTGTAAATTTATACTTTAAATTATAGGGTACATGTGCACAATTTGTAGGTTTGTTACATAGGTATACATGTGCCATGTTGGTGGGCTGTACCCATTAACTTGTCATTTACATTAGGTATTTCTCCTAATGCTATCCTTCCCCCCTCCCCCCACCCCACAACAGGCACTGGTATGTGATGTTCCCCTTCCTGTGTCCAAGTGTTCTTATTGTTCAATTCCCACCTATGAGTGAGAACATGCAGTGTTTGTTTTTTTGTCCTTGTGATAGTTTGCTGAGAGTGATGGTTTCCAGCTTCATCATGTCCCTACAAAGGACATGAACTTATCCTTTTTTTATGGCTGCATAGTATTCCATGGTGTATATGTGCCACATTTTCTTAACCCAGTCTATCATTGATGGACATTTGGGTTGGTTCCAAGTCTTTGCTATTGTGAATAGTGCCACAATAAACATACGTGTGCATGTGTCCTTTATAGCAGCATGATTTATAATCCATTGAGTATATACCCAGTAATAGGATGGCTGGGTCAAATGGTATTTCTAGTTCTAGATCCTTGAGGAATTGCCACACTGTCTTCTACAATGGTTGAACTAGTTTACAGTCCCACCAACAGTGTAAAAGTGTTCCTATTTCTCCACATCCTCTCCAGCACCTGTTGTTTCCTGACTCTTTAATGATTGCCATTCTAACTGGTGTGAGATGGTATCTCATTGTGGTTTTGATTTGCATTTCTCTGATGGCCAGTGATGATGAGAAAAAGAGGGAATCCTCCTTAACTCATTTTATGAGGCCAACATCCTCCTGATACCAAAGCCTGGCAGAAACACAACTGAAAAAAAAGAATTTTAGACCAATATCCCTGATGAACATCGATGTAAAAATCCTCAATAAAATACTGGCAAACCAAATCCAGCATCACCACTTCAAAAAACGTATCCACCATGATCAAGTGGGCTTCATCCTGGGATGCAAGGCTGGTTCAACATACGCAAATCAGTAAATGTGATCCAGCATTTAAACAGAACCAAAGACAATACCACATGATTATCTCAATAGATGCAGAAAAGACCTTTGACAAAATTCAACAGCTCTTCATGCTAAAAACTCTCAATAAATTAGGTATTGATGGGACATATCTCAAAATAATAAGAGCTATTTATGACAAACCCACAGCCAATATCATACTGAATTGGCAAAAACTGGAAGCATTCCCTTTGCAAACTGGCACAAGACAGGGATGTCCTCTCTCACCACTCCTATTCAACATAGTGTTGGAAGTTCTGGCCAGGGAAATCAGGCAGGAGAAAGAAATAAAGGGTATTCAATTACGAAAAGAGGAAGTCAAATTGTCCGTTTGCAGATTACATGATTGTATATTTAGAAAACCCCATCGTCTGAGCCCAAAATCTCGTTAAGCTGATAAGCAACTTCAGCAAAGTCTCAGGATACAAAATCAGTGTGCAAAAATCACAAGCATTCTTATACGCCAATAACAGACAGAGAGCCAAATCGTGAATGAACTCCCATTCACAATTGCTACTAAGAGAATAAAATACCTAGGAATACAACTTACAAGGGAGGTGAAAGACCTCTTCAAGGAAAACTACAAACCACTGCTCAGCGAAATAATAGAGGACACAAACAAATGGAAAAACGTTCCATGCTCATGGATAGGAAAAATCAATATTGTGAAAATGGCCATACTGCCCAAGGTAATTTATAGATTCAATGCCATCCCCGTCAAGCTACCAATGACTTTCTTCACAGAACTGGAAAAAACTACTTTAAAATTTCAGTCTTATGTTAAAGTTGAATCTGTGTACTTTTTTCTACGTATATTTTTATTTTTTATCCTCGCAGTTATTTTAATCCTATTTTATATGTAATAAACTTTTTATACATAATATTCTAAAATTTTATACATATATGTATAAAATATAAATACACATATATATATAAAATTTTGGAATTATTTTAGATTTACAGAAAGGTTTCAAGTAGCATAGAAAGTGCCTACACACCCTTCACCTGACTTCCCCTAATGCTATTATCTTGTGTAACTATGACACATTTATCAAAACTAAAAAGCTAGCATTGATGCAAGGCTATTAGGGAAACTATGGACCTTATTTGGATTACGCCAGTTTTTCCACTAATGTCCTTTTTCTGTTCAGGATCCAACCCAGGAAATTGCATTGCATTTAGTACGCATGTTTTCTTAATCTCTTATCTGTGACAGCTCCTCAGTCTTTCCTTGCTTTTCATGACCTTGATGCTTTTGAAGAGTATTCTGTGAAATGCCCTCAATTTGAGTTTGTTTGATATTTTCTCATGATTGGACTACCATAATGTGTTTTGGGGAAGAAGACCACAGGGATGAAGTGCTCTTTCCATATCAGGGAATACAGGATAGCAACATGGTTTATCACTGGTGATGTTAACTGGTGATTATCACTTTGTTAACTAGAGTTTTTCCTGATTTCTTATTTTTTCCCCTTTCCATACTCTTAGGAAGCAAGTCACTAAGTTCAGCCCACATTCAAGGGGAGAGATATAAAATTCCATCTCCTGGAGTACCAAAGAATTTGTGGACATGTGTTAAAATGATGAGTGTTTAGTATATATTTTGTGGGAGATGTATTGAGTCTATTCAGACATCATTTTTCTCCTAAAAGTTTTAGTCACTAATTTTAGCATTCAGTCATGGATCTTTCCTGCAGCAGTTATTACTGTGGTGTTCTTATGGTGATTTTCTATTTTCCTCATTACTTCTATATTTATTATTTGGAATTCTTTAGTAAAAAAGATTTGTCCTCATTTATTTAATCAATGACTTCTTTTAGTACAAACTTACAGATATTGTTCTATGCTTTGGCTTATTAGCCAGTTCTATCATTATTTACTGTGTTGCTCAAATTGTTACAGCTTAGGACATTAGAAGTAATAAGAATACGATGTTCATGTAAAGTTCTTTTTGTCCTTAGCATTACAGTTTCCTAACAATATTTTAGAGTTGAGCTTTTATCCTCGTTTCATGCCAGGAGAGACCAGGAGGGTCCACCGACTGATTGTTAAGTGTATCTTTTTTTCTGGGAACTTTGTTCTAGATCTCCCTGGCCTTAATGTGATTAATCATGGGATACATTTCCTGTGCTGATGCTCAGCTCTGACCCCATCCTCCTGTTTATCTCAAATCAAGAGACAACACCCCTGGTGTGACTGGGACAGAGAAGCGAACCTGTGCTTTTGCATTGCCACCGCTCCATTGTCTAGGGTTGAGGTTGTTTACAGAAGACAGGTTCCCACATAATGGAAACCTAGCCTTACTATCTTTATATTTTAAATACCTTTGATGGAAATAGTCCTGGGAGATTTCATAGATTTCCCAAAGCATACTGAACATCATAAATCTTTTCTGATGTCTCAAGGTAGCATCAGGAACATGCTCTTTAAAAGTCCATCTATAGGAGGGAATGACCGCTGACATTTTGAGGTGCATAGGGATATTTTCACCTGTAACCTGAACATCTCCTGTGTCCCACAAATCAGTAGATCTTAAATAAGGTCACCCTAACCATTTGTATCTAAGTCTGCTGAATCCATAGCCCCCACTTGTCAAGTGACAGGATCTCAGCTCTTTCCTTTCAGGGAGGATTGTCCTACACATCATTCACACTCCTTCCAGCTTCTGTCATCCTTCAGCTACAGCTCTTCCCACCGTCTATCATGTCTGTTGCCTGCTATGGATATACCCATTGCTTGTGTTTTCTCCACAGATCTGCTGATTGATTTTACTATCAAAATAATCAATATTTATTGAACCGCTACTATTTGCCACACATTCTTCTATAGCCTTAGGTTGCAGCAGTAAACAAAACAGACAAAAGTTCCTGCTCTTCTGGAGCACTGGGGGGAAGCAGACAATAATATAACTGTCATAAGTAATAAGAAACATAATACATAAATACATTACCTATTAGAGAGTATTAAGTGCTATGAAAAGCATTCAGAAGGGTAATACGAATCAGGGTTGTTGGGGAGGGAGGCTGCAATCTGAAACACAATGGTTACAGTAATACTCATTGACAAAGTGATACCTGAAATGAGACTTAGAGGAAATGAGGGAATTATTCATGTGGATATCTGGGGCAGAGGAACTATATAGTGTAAAAACCCTACAGGGACAGGGCGTTGTTTGTTTAAGAATTGCAAGGAAGTTTGGTAGGCCAGACTAAGAGACACCAGTAGGAGATGAGATCAGGGAGGTAATGGAGCATCAGTTCCTCTGTGGTCTTGCATTTTCCTTACCGACTTCGATGTGGTGAAGCTCATCCATCTGTGACCTCAAATCTCCTTGGGATGCGCTTTCCACTATAACTGCTTTACATTCCTTGCAGATACATGAGACTGGGTCTCAGGGTCTTAGCTTTCTCTCTTTGGCTAGTATCCATCTCTTGTTTGGATTGAGTAGATATTTCTCTAGCAGAGTTGCTAGGGCTCCTGAATTTATAACATTTCAAGGATGGAATGGGGGAATGTGAGTGAAGCCTTCATGTTCTACCCCAGAACAACTGCTCCTTATGAACAGAATGTTCTGTGTCTGAATCGCTTTCTAAAATGATGACAATTTTTAATTCAAGAGCCCTATATAACTTGAAATCTGTGACCACACCTCTCTGCTCTAACATGATTGCATATATCCTATCTCCAATTATGTACAGAGGCCTTGTTCTCATGACATATTTTTAGACAATGAAAATCTTGGGATTCTGCTAAAAACCAGTGATAAGATCACTTAAATTTATACAAGGCATATCCGAACCTCAGCTTTGCCCCACAAATCGACTTTGTCCCACACATCAATAAATGTCTTCTATAAATTGTCTTTGTCTAGTAGCCCCTTTCTTTCTTTCTAACTTATTATGGGTTGGCAACAATATTATTAGTGTTACTAAATTTCTATATAAGTAAAAGTAAATAGTCTTAGGGAAGGCTTCAGGGGTTCAACTTGAGAAAAGTGCATGAAATTTGAGTCCTCATTTTAGATTGTTCAGAGACTGTCTTTTGTTTTCCCTTTACCGTCCTTCCTTCTGATTCTGTTGCTAATAAGCAGTGGTTTTTGTAAGTGAAGTGTTATTGAGGAAGAATTTTGTATGACACATTTCAGAATATTGACATGAGGAGGTGGGCGAGACCACTGGATTAGAACTCCAAAATTTTTGTGGCTTTTGTCTAGGTCTTCGTAGTGACTACGATTCTGGGGCAAATCTTTGAGCCTCTCTGTTTTGTAATTTCTCTTTATACTTAAACTTGATGTGGCAGCCTTCTTCAGTATCTTCGGGTATAACTAGTCCTTTTTTCTTTTTTTTTTTTTTTTTTTTTTTTTTTTTTTTTTTTTTTTTTGAGGCGAAGTCTCGCTCTGTCGCCCGGACTGGAGTGCAGTGGCCGGATCTCAGCTCACTGCAAGCTCCGCCTCCCGGGTTTGCGCCATTCTCCCGCCTCAGCCTCCCGAGTAGCTGGGACTACAGGCGCCCGCCACCTCGCCCGGCTAGTTTTTTTTTTTGTATTTTTAGTAGAGACGGGGTTTCACTGTGTTAGTCAGGATGGTCTCGATCTCCTGACCTCGTGATCCGCCCGTCTCGGCCTCCCAAAGTGCTGGGATTACAGCCTTTTTTCTTATTTTCAGGGCATTGATGGTTAATATTCTTCCGAATTTATTGACAAGAAAATGTTACTCATAAGAGATTAAGTAGCAAAACTGGAATCTCAAGGAGGCCTATTGGTTCTCAGTTTCCTGTCCTTTACATTACTCCTAACAGGGATGAAACTATGTATCCCTGTATACATTATTGAAGTATTGAAAAACAAATAACTTTTGAATAATTTGAAAGGAAGTTATCCCTATATCCAATATGGTGGCATTAAACTTTTTGTTATCACAAAGTATTCTTTGAAGACAATTAGGATTTTTTTGTCATGTAAACACCTCATCCTGTGCAGCACAAAGAGAAACAGGTTTAATACAATTGTGTAGGAAAAGTGGACTGAACAAAAACGGAATTCCATGTTAGTCTAACCGACAGAACCATATGTGTAAACTTCACAATGCTTGTTTCTATATTTGTGTAGTTCTTAACTTTCACATTCCAGATTTTATGCAAAGAAGCAAAGAGGGGGAAAGGAAAAAAAATAACAGAGGGGTAGAAAAAGAGAGAGAAGGAATGCTGTGAGGAAAAATGCTCAAGAAATTATTTTTTAGCTCAATTATGTAGACCCACGTGGTTTCTATCATTTTGACATGCTTTGAATAAGTATCTAAATTGAAACAGAGCTAGAAATCATTTGATGTTCATCCATCACTAAATTTGACCTGTTTTTTGCATTATGCATGTTGCCATGTTGCTTTACCAGTACTTTGCATCCGTGGGGATAGGTTTTCATTTTTAGAATTTCTTCTCCTGTGGTTAAGAAAACAAATGTCTCTCTGCTGTATGAAGAATTCTGTGGAATTTAAGGCCCGTGAATGTGACAGACCAGGGTACGGGTGCCTTTGAGAGAACATCTTACTCTTCTCATCCCCACTACAAAAACAATTCATTTCATTCCTTGACTTCACATAAAACTATTTCAAAAATAATTTTCTCAAAAGATGACAAATTTGATTGCATCCAGTGTGGTGACAGGGAATAAACACAGAAATGCATGTTTATGGGAAAAATAGCATAATCGTGAACTAGCATCCATTATTTTGGTTAATATTACTAAGGAGTAAATCCTCTACACCACATCTTCAGCAGAGTCTCTATTGCTGTAGCATCTTCAAAATGAAAATGAGAAGCATTCAGTAGGCATTTAAACATAGATTTGAAGACAGGGTTCAGTGCAATATGTTTGCTATAACTTCCCCAAATTTGACCTCAAGCAGAAGATGATCCATGCTTCCTCTGGAGTTCTTTGCCCTCTCTGGTTTGCCCTGACTGTAACCTTCAGGCAGTGCTGCCAGATGGCCTCAGTCTGACCTGTTCTCTCTGTACAGGTGTAATGACAGGGGAGGGGGAGAATTTTTTAAATGAATCACTGGTGTTCTAGATGGTTGATTATTATTTCCCTGACTGTTTTTCAATGCATTTCATTAACATTTTATTGTAGCCTGAGGCTAGTTAAAGTCCAGGAGACACTTTATAAACCCACACCCCCTCTCTTCCAGCTTTCCACTTATACTCACTAAGTAGTTCAGTGTGGGATGCTTGCAGAACTGCAAATGAGAAAGATTGTAAGGAGAGCTGGCTTTAATTTTAGTGGAATAGGAGTTGAATTTTAATCAATGAAACACCCATTAAAGAAAAAAACAACCCACATGAGGTTCTTTTGTTTATCAGCCTGTTCAGTGAGGAAATAGGAGCAAAATCATGTTGAAATTAATTCGCTCTTTCTTTTAACATAGGAAAGTGCAAGGATTATGTTCCTTAGCCAAGGAAATTAGGAAAAAAACCTCTCTATTCTTTTAGATTTCCCACAGTGGTTGGGTTCATATGATACACATGAATTGATGGCTCTTGATTGTAAAGAAATGTAGGGAGCTTGAAAGAAACAGAGCAAGCGATCTGGAGCTGTGGTCAGGCAGAACAGGAAGATCTTCCTGTTTAAGGCCCAGAGATCTATTGACCTGCCCCCTGTTGTACCCTTTCCAAACTCCCCACTGCATCTTTCTTCCTCCTCCATCTCTACTTCTCAAACTCAATTTGATTTCCGAGGTGGAACTTGATGTGATGCTTCCACCATGTGTTAATTGCCCTGGACACTAAACACTTGATCTCATTTGTTTCCCCGAAGCTCCTCTTCGGAAGTTTACCTGTTAAAGGGACTCTGTGATTCCAGTCTTGTTTCCTGCCTCTGCTTCCCCTAATCATAATGTCCAGAGTTTGCAAGCGAGTAACTTCACCCAGACTTTAATTCCTGAATACATGCTTTACTTGATAATTTAGCCTTAATCTTCTTAAGGACTATCCTTCAGTAATTAATCTGGCTAGACTGGCTTAGAAAGGAAGGCTATAATCCATTTGCCATGGATGAACACACTCCATGTG
This sequence comes from Rhinopithecus roxellana, assembly GCF_007565055.1. Lineage (NCBI taxonomy): Eukaryota > Metazoa > Chordata > Mammalia > Primates > Cercopithecidae > Rhinopithecus > Rhinopithecus roxellana. Next base: position 39,704,472 of record NC_044558.1, read on the forward strand.
AAGCCACTCCCTTCATCTCTGCCACCCACAGACTGGGCAGTAGGGCTTGTGGGCTGCATTCTATGCCCTACACATTCCCAAGAGCCTCTCAAGGCCTTCCCACAGGATATGCTCTTCTTTGCCTATGGGAAAAACTGAATTCTCTGAAATGATGTAATTAAAATGAATAAACTGCATTCTTGGTCCTCCCAAGTTTAAACATTCACCTTTTTTTTTTTTTTTTTTTTTTTTTGAGACGGAGTCTCGCTCTGTCGCCCAGGCTGGAGTGCAGTGGCTCGATCTCAGCTCACAGCAAGCTCCGCCTCCCGGGTTTACGCCATTCTCCTGCCTCAGCCTCCCGAGTAGCTGGGACTACAGGCGCCCGCCACCTCGCCTGGCTAGTTTTTTGTATTTTTTAGTAGAGATGGGGTTTCACCGTGTTAGCCAGGATGGTCTCGATCTCCTGACCTCGTGATCCGCCCGTCTCGGCCTCCCAAAGTGCTGGGATTACAGGCTTGAGCCACCGCGCCCGGCCAACATTCACCTTTTTAAAAGTGGTGAGGGCTGATTCTAATTATCTCTTTACATCCCTTCTTTATTATTGAGTTTCTAGCTCTCCTTAATCACTCAATATTAATAGAGGGCTTCATTGTGATTCACCAATCATCCATGTATTTATTGAGCACAAATAAATATTTTATTTTTACTGCAAAGCACTATGCCAGGTGTGATGGGGAAGGGAAATGGTTACTCAGAAGTAAGAAAGTACCTTGGTCCTTTCTGCTCTCAAGAAGTTTAGCATCTAATTGGGCAGATAGCTTGTGCAGAATTTATTAAGGATTGAACAAACTGTACTGATGAAAAGTAAGACCTGAGTTTGGAGAAGGGAGAGCAGCTCATTTGGCTGGCATGGTCCAGAAGTACCTAAGTTCACAAAGAATTTCGAAACTTAAACCAGGCATTGAAGAATGTGGAGAGAGTTCAAACAAGAAAAAAGAGATTTGTAAAAGGGTACTTGTTAGGAGTGGATTCTGTGTCTAAAGCCCATTTTCCTAAGTTGATGGTTAAATTCCTAGAAAAAGACTTGATGGGCTGAGCACTCAAAAATTGTTGAAATACAATTGATATAGTTTAAATATTTGTCCCTACCCAAATTGCATGCTGAATTATAGGATCCAATCCCTCATTGCCTTATGCTGCCTTCTTGTTAGTGAGTTCTTGTGAAATCTAGGCATTTAAAAGTGTGTGGCACCTCCCTTCACCACCCACCTCTTCTTTCACCATGTGAGGTAACTGCTCCCACTTGAACTTCTGTCATGATTGTAAGCCTTCTGAGGCTTCTCCAGAAGCAGATGCCACTATGCTTCCTGTACAGCCTTCAGAACAGTGAGCTAATTAAACCTCTTTTCTTATACATTACCCAGCCTTGGGCATTTCTTTGTAACAAAGCAAGAACAGACTAATACAAGAACATTTCTTTGTAACAAAGCAAGAACTAATACAAGAACATTATTCCACAGAAATGTACAAATAAATCTTAGGTGCACAGGTAGTTGAAGCAGCACCTATAACAAGAAACAGTACATTACTGGAACCCCACAAACCACCTTGTGCTCCACTTTACTCATGCCTTCCAGCATCATAGACTATTTTACGAAATCTTATACTTTATATAAATGGAATCATAGTGTTCACTGTTTGTGAGGTTCATCCATATCACATGTAGTTGAGGACTATTCATTTCATTGCTGGTAGAATTCCATTGTATATAACTTATTCATTCTACTATTAAAAACAGTTGGATAACTTCCAGTTTTAGAGTACTACAAATAGTATCTTTTTGTTTGTTTTGTTTTTGTTTTTTGTTTGTTTGTTTGTTTTAGATGGAGTCTTGCCCTGTCACTCTGGCTGGGGTGCAGTGGCAGGATCTTGGCTCACTGCAAGCTCCGCCTCCAGGGTTCAAGCCATTCTCCTGCCTCAGCCTCCCAAGTAACTGGGACTACAGGCGCCCACCACCACGCCCAGCTAATTTTGTTGTGTTTTTAGTAGAGATGGGTTTTCACCATGTTAGCCAGGACGGTCTTGATCTCCTGACCTCGTGATCTGCCTGCCTTGACCTCCTAAAGTGCTGGGATTACAGGCATGATACACCGTGTCCGGCCACTACAAATAGTACTTTTAAGAACATTTTGTTACCTGTATTTTGATGAACACATGAAGGCACTTTTGTTAGGCGGCACATGCCCAGTTAGGATCTTGTTGAGTTATAGGGAATGCACTATCCAGCTTTAGAAAACAGCCAGACTGATTAATAAAGTGGCTTTACTATTTACTTTCCCACCAGCAATATGAAAGTCGTGGTTGCTCCACGTAATTGCAATACTTGTATTGTCTGTCTTGTCCATTTTAGCCATACTGATGAGTTGTACACTGGTGTATTAGTCTGTTTTCACACTGCTGATAAAGACATACCGGAGACTGGCAATTTACAAAATAAATAAATTTGTTGGACTCTCAGTGGCTGGGGAGGCCTCACAATCATGGTGGAAGGCGAAAGGCACTCCTTACATGGCAGTAGGCAAGAGAAAGAGACTTATGCAGGGAAACCCCCATTTTTAAAACTATCAGATCTCATGAGACCCATTCACTATCATGAGAACAGCATGGGAAAGACCTGCCCCCATAATTCAATCATCTTCCATCAGGTCCCTCCCACAACACGTAGGAATTATGGGAACTACAAGATGAGATTTGGGTGGGGACACAGAACCAAACCATATCAACTGATATTTCATTATGGTTTTAATTCACGTTTTTTTCTGATGGCTAATGTAAGCACATTTTTATGTTTATGGTTATTGTACGTTTGGAAATCCTCTTTTGTGAAATGTCTATTCAAGTATCTTGCCCAGTTTTCTAATGAGTTGTCTGTCTTTTTTCTATTGATTTGAAAGAGAGGATCTAAACATATTGTTAAAAGATCCACTTCAAAACTTTAGAGGCACATACAAATAATCTGTTGAGCACAAGAAAGAAAAGATAGTCTCTGGTTTCTGGAATTCATGTGGCATGAAGAAAATCTGTTGTGAAAAGGAAATCAAAACAATTTACTTTAGACTTTAAAGGGTATTTTCATTCTGATATAGCATTTTAAAAATAAATGTTTTTATAACATTCTCAATGTCGTAGTGCAAGAAACAAAGCACAGCAAATAGATGTTTTATCTAGATATTTTATTTATGAGTATTAAAATATCAAATTGTGCAAAGCCTACAGTCTGACAATCTGGAAATAAAAATAACAAAGAAATAATTTTAAATTCTCTAAAGAAGAAATGAAGAAAAAAATTATTCTAAAATGTTCAAGTTTCAAAATGCATCTCTATTTAGATGGTGATGATATATACAGGGATACGTAGCAGATGTGTTGGCCTGCTGCCAACCCTGCTTGGAGGTTTTGAATTAAGGAAAGACTGTTACATTATGTGTGAAATGCCACTTCAGTTCAGAGTCTGCCAGCAAATTGGTAATACCAACTTCATAGTCTTTTCAGACTGATTAGTGGGAAAAGCATTTCCAGGTGCAAATATCCACAAGTTTAAATTATTCTGAAGAAGAAAGGCAGGAAATACCATAAGATCCATCTCTGGACTCTTCTAGACTCCCTGTAGGCTGAATGACTTTATATTTCTAAAATTAGATGGGTTTAAGGGTCATAATACTTCTCTTTCTCAAAGAAAATAAGAATTCCATTCCATTTTCAAACTGACACTACATTAAATTCTACAGGTAAAGAGAGTTGAGGTTAAGAGTTAAGTGGAGTGAAATCTCACTAGTCCACTGGGCATTCTTCCGAAATATCTTTACAAATTGTACAATTTATATCAATTTGGATTGGACAAACTACTGTTGAAAGTTCTGCCTGTCACTCTCCTAGCTGTGATGGAAACATCATCCTCAAATATTGAACATCAATGTATGTGTGGGATGGTATTATGCAGTCTTTGAAACATTTAGAAAACTATGATCTGTAGAGATAAGACCAAAGACAGCTCATGAGTGTGTGCTCAATGTTTGTGCATCTGGCTTTACTCTTGGTCCCTTTTTCTTTCTTGTGTAGCAGAGCAGGTTTTACTGGTTTGTGGGAAGGTTGAAAAAAGAAAGATATGAAATCTTGATAATAACAGGCAAATATGAGGACATAAAAACAAGTAATGAAGGAACAAAGGTTTTCCTTTCAGTCAACAATTTCCTTATGAAACCATACAGATTTCATCCACATAATCAATACCTTATTAAGTTCATTTTCTCCAAAATTTTCCTTAAGTTCACACAGGAAGCTTTATAAACACACACCAAAGCACAAAACTTGGGCTGCCAGCAATACCATAGGATAAAAAATTGAGGGTCACTCTTAAGGAAATTTTGGTTGACTTGACTAGAAGAACAGCTGGCTTTATGGATTTCATCAACTCATGTGACTCCATCAGCAAATGTTGCTTGCTTTCTTCTATGGACTTTTGACCTATGGTGATCATCAATTTAACATCAAGGCACATGACCCAGCAGCATTGTTCTGGGACTTATTATGGAAAGAAAATAAATCAAGAAATGAGGAGTGAGGTCCAAATTAACCAAGAGCCTCATATAGAAGAGATCAGTGGGGGCTTTACATGCTCTAACGAGGGTTAAAATGACTTAAATGTGGTGTGAGTAAATCAGTTACCATGTATTTTAGGCTTTTCTGTCAGAATTGAAGCACCATCACTTTTAAATTTTATGAACAAAGAAGGACAATATTGTAGTATTACATATTGTGTTTCTTTCAGCGATCAATAAACATATAATAAATATTTTTTCTCATCTGTTTTTTTCACAGCATTTTATCAAGGAATTCTTTAAGTCATAAGATTGGTATTCATGAGTGGCTTGTGGAAACTATTATTACTTTTAATCATGCCTGACATTTTTCTTGGGTGTGAATTTCAAGCTCTGAACATAATGTCTATATCCACAAGATAAATCAAAAAGACTGTCACTGTCTGTACTTGATAAAGACCTCTTCAAATCAGAAAAAATAAAAGTAAAAAGAAGAAATGTGGACCAGATGCGATGGCTCATGCCTGTAATTCCAGCACTTTGAGAGGCTGAAGTGCAAGGGTCACTTAAGGCTGGAGTCTGAGAACAGTCTGGGCAAGAGAGACCCTATCTCTACCAAAACAAAACAAAACAAAACCCAGCGAGGCATTATGGCATATGCCTGTAGTCCCAGCTACCCAGAAAGCTGAGATGGGAGAATCCCTTCAGTCCAGGAGTTCAAGGTTTCAGTGCACTATAATTGCACGCTATTGCACTCCAGCCTGGGTGACAGAATGAGACTCTGTTCCTTAAAAAACTAAAAATAAAAAAAAAATGCTGGGAGCAGTGGCTCATGCCTGTAATCCCTGCGCTTTGGGAGTCCGAGGCAGGTGGATCACCTGAGGTCGAGAGTTCGAGACCAGCCTGGCCAACATGATGAAACCCCCATCTCTACTTAAAATAAATAAATAAAGAAGAAGAAATGTAAAATTATGAGAAAATAGTTACTTGAAAAGTAACATTTTAATTATGTCTCCTGTCTCCAGTGTTCACAGCATCAAGATCTATTCAGACAATTTTTAATTCGGTTTTAGGCACTTCATAAACACGTTTTAAGGTAACCAGAGAATTAGAGAAGCTAGATTTGACCATGAGTCTGAGGAAATAGTAACTTCAGCTCTTTTCTTTATGCTCAGAAAGTTTCAGACCATATCATCTCTGAAGAATAGAGGTACCACACAGGAGTTGCCATGTTTAAAAACAAATGCCTCGTTTATGTCACTCTCCTGCTCAAAAATATTTAGTTGATTTCACTTTATCTTTAAGATTAAGTCCAAACTCCTTAGTCTGATATTCAAGAGTTCCATATCTATATGCCATTCTTATTTCCTGTTATTATCATTATCCTTTCTTAAAGTATGCTCCTTAGATCATGTACACAACAATAAAATTGGGTACTTATTAAAAATGAAATTTACTCTCTCCAAATAATTCTTATACACATTAAGTGCTGAGATCTCCTCTTCTAGAAGAGCTGTCTGTGCCGGCAAGGGTGGTCTAATGGCCCCAACATACTTTCTTGGCTTTTATCTTTGGACTCTGGCTCATAATGTGCAGTTCTGGCAAGTCTTTTCTTTTTATTCTATTTATCAGTCAAGACAGAACTCAGTTCTAACTTCCTCCATAAAACCATCCCTGAGTGGTTTCTTTTGAACCTTATTTTTTTTATTCATAAAAGTGGATAATAATAATATAAAGGAAAGGATTATTGTGAGATAATGCTATCACTACAAGTAAAATCTGAGTCTCAGAGCTCAGGGATGGTACTTGCCAGGGTGATATGAAATTAGGATGCAGGCTTGTGAGATTTCAAAGAAATCCGTGCTCTTACACGTCTCCCATGGAAACAAATGTGTTGAATGAATGAGTTCGTGAATTTTACCTCTCCCATTCATTTCTCCAGCCAGAGAAGCTCCAAATGTTTGGACTTAAAGACAATCAATGAAATCCTCATTTTTGCAAGATACAAGACTTTTAAAATAAAATTTTCCCAGAAGGCTAGTGTATTAAAAAATCCTACAGGCCTGGCACAGTGGCTCACGCCTATAATCCCAGCACTTCGGGAGGCCAAGGTGGGCACATCACTTGAGGTCAGGAGATCGAGACCAGCCTGGCCAACGTGGTGAAACCCTGTCTCTACTAAAAATACAAACATTAGCCAGGAGTGGTGTTGGGCACCTGTAATCCCAGATACTTGGGAGGTTGAGGCAGGACAATCACTTGAACCCAGGAGGCAGACATTGCAGTGAGCCAAGATAGCGCCACTGACAAGAGTAAAAATCTGTCTCAAAATAAATAAATAAATGAATGAAATAAGAATTAAGAAAACCCACAGAAAAATAACAGTCTTTCAGAATTTTCAGAAATACAGCCCTCTGACTACATTTTTAAGCTCTAGGATGACTGTGGACTCCCTGATTATGTTTAGATCTTTGTGAGTTTATATAGATCCTGGATTTATATAGACCTAGGCCAGCATCTGTTCCAGGGGAGGGAGAAATAAGTAGGATTCAGACTCTCCTCAGAGGTTTCAAGATCTGTCTAGAATACGTAAACACAGATTAAAGAAGGGGGAAAGGTGCTACATAAAACTTCTTCTAGAAGGGATTTCCAATAAATTAGAGTGCCTTGCCTGAAAGCAACTAACAACAATTTATAAGCACATTTCTATATACTCATGAGGGGTTGCGGGCACAGACATAATTAGCAATGGGCTTGTTTAGGCTGTGGGAGATTCCCTTATCCCGAGTTTCTGAGCCATTATATTTACTCCCACAATGACTTTCTTGTTAATAGTTTGGTTCTGCATTGTTATCTCTGCATCAACCCTTAGCTTACTCCCTTTTCAGACAAACAGACATTTCTAAAAAGCTTTTGAATTTCTTTCAGCTGGTTCTTTCAGGATACTTTCCTCAGAACCTCACTTTTCTTGTTGTTTTCATTTGAAATTGCAAAAACAAAACAAATACAATTTGGATGTTAAAATTTACAAGTAACATTTTTTGAGTGAAAAGAGAATTAATTAAAGGGAATTAATCCACAGAGAATAGGGAAGAGAGGAATCGTGTTTACTTATTAACAAATTCAGTTTTAAAAAATGGGAAAAGGCTCTTTGAAGTAGTCACATGTGGAAAGCACCTGAGCTCAACCTCTTGTAATGTGAGACTACTCTACACGGTTAACTGAATATTGGAAAATATTCTTGCTAGGGGGAAACTTTGCACGCACTCTTGCAGAGGGCAACAGAGCTTTTATGACAAAGGGGTCAAAGGATTCTAGGCTGCTGCTCTGCACATTCAGAGGCATTGCAAGTTTTCAGGATCTAAGGGCTTTCCAAGGAGAAAAAGGAGATCATCAAGGGAAAGAGGCAAGAATGAATTAAATCTGGGTGGGGACCATGTCAGCCAATGAACATATTCTCCATAGTCAGTCCATTGGATGCAAACATCTTCATGGGCTCCTGGAACTAGAAAATTTGAATTCACTTACTGAGATACAGATTTGTCTGGACCTGGGATTTCTCTATCATGAAATGAAAAGAGAGGCACAGACTTAGAAGAAACTTCCAGCTTATTTGAACCATTTCACCCTCCTTCCTTTCCACCCTAAAATTTCTCATTTAGTATATTGTATTTTTTAATTTCTACCTGTTTTTTTCCCCAAATCATCTTTTTTCTTTCTTCCTCTTCTCCTCCTTCTTCTTATCTTTCTCACTTTCCTCCTCTATCCTTTCTGTGTTTTTATGGATTCTATCCCTTTGTAAATTCATTTATTCAAAGTCCATAGTACTCTATAACCTCCAGTTCCTTGGTGGTGAGCTCTTCCATTTCTTTTACATACTGATGATCATGTGCAATGACATGTTCTGTAATTTTGTGTGTAGTTCTCCTTCAGTGGAGGTACAGAATGTGGATGTGATGCTATGGAACAGTTCTTAGATGCATTACATTTGCAGGCTACGTTTTCATGCTGGTACCTTGATTTAGTGTTTCTAATATTGCATGGATAGTGAATGTTTGGCTTTGTACTCTTCCAAAGTATGGCTTATGATTCCATTTGGTTTTTTGTTTTGGTGAGCTTTTCTGTTTCCATTCATAACTCTTGATGAAAATTTCTCTTTATGCAGCAACCATGTGATAGCATGTAGCGATTTCCCAATCTCCATGCTGTGCATGAAGCTTACAGCCTGAATCCTGTTTTCTGGACAGGTTTAGAACTCTGAACCCCAGGTCTCTATTCAGTTCCAGGACCTCCTGAGACAGCCTCAGTTCCTATTTCCAGCTTAGATTATGGGTTCCTTCTTCGTTCAGGTACCTGTATATTTATTTTTATTAATTTGAGTTTTGCTGTGTATGGAAGTAATTTTTTACGTAATTTTAAGTTGATTTAGAAAAGGAAGTGAACTTCTGTATCTACTAAGTAATGGCTTTGTTGGAGGTCCTGGGGTCTCATCCTACTTAGCAGTCATCAGCCTAAAGCATAAGTGACTATGTGATAAAGAGGACGTATATCTGAGTTTTGGAATCTGATAGACTTGGGTTTAATATTTGTTATGGACTGAATGTTTGTGCTCTCTCCCTAAAATTTATGTATTGAAACCTAACCCCCAGTGTTGGCTGTTTTTAGAGATGGGGCCGCTAAGAAAGTATTTAAGATAAGTGAAGTAATAAGGATGGGGCTCTGATTTAATAAGATTAGTGTCCTTATAAGAAAAGACACCAGAGAGCTTGTCTCACCCCCTTACATGTCCCCGTCTTCACACAATGAACTCATTTAGGAAAGGCCATGTGAGGACACAGCAAGCCAGAAGAGAAGAGAGCCCTCACCGGAAACTCAGTTGACTGTAGCTTTGATTTTATACTTCTAGCTTCCAAACTGAAAAAATACACTTCTGTTGTTTAAGTCACCCAGTCTATGGTATTTTGTTATGGCAGCCCAAGCTGACAAATACAAACCTTGTTTTCTTTATCATCTATGGTGTCTAAAGTCAGTTACTAAGGTCTGTGAGCCTCAGTTATGTCAACCACGAAAACAATCTAATGCCATCCAACTCCAAGGGCAGTTGTAAGTATTAAATGGAAAAAATGCACATAAAAATTTCTAGTATAATTCTAGCATTTTGGGAGGCTGAAGTGGGTGTGTCACTTGAGGCCAGGAGTTTGAGACCAACATGGCCAACATGGCAAAACCCCACCCCTACTAAAAAAAATACAAAAAATTAATTGGGCCTGTTGGCACACACCTGTGATCCCAGCTACTCAGGTGGCTGAGGCAAAAGAATTACTTGAACCTAGGAAGCAGGGTTGCAGTGAGCCGAGATCACACCACTGCACTCCAGCCTGGTACAGAATAAGACATCATCTCAAAACAAAACAAAAAAAAAGTGTAATAAACTTTACCTTACCTTTCCCTTCCTTATGGTTGGATATCTCCAGAAATTGGGGGCCCACTATACCCTCAGGTAACCAATTTTATTTTTAAACACCTCTGATTTTTTTAAATCTCATCTTTTGATTATGTCATTTGTTTTCTTATATCTCTTGTTGGTATGGAGGGCATGTTTGGAGACCACCAAAACAAATTCTCTCTTTTATCTGTCCTATTGATGTAGGATTTTTCTTCTCAGTCATTTTGCATGCCAGGACCCCCAGGCAGTGATGCTTCACCCAAGCCTCGCTCCATCACGTTTGTGTGCCCCAGCTCACTGGTGTTATAACTTGTACCTGTGTTCAGCGGTTCCTGAGCTCTTGTACCGTGCCCAAGAAGAATAAGGATATTCTGGACATCAAAGGGTGAGGAGGGTGGAGAATAATTTTATTGAGTGACAGAACAGCTCTGAGCAGAGAGGGGACACAGTGGGTGGTTCCCTTACCCAAAGGTGGGAAAGTCCCCCTGTGTGGCTGGGTCTGTGGCCTTTCATGGACTTAGACTGGGGAGTGCATGCTGATTGGTTTGTGAGTATGCAAAAAATGCTAAAATGAGGACAGTACTCAAAGGTGGGCATGAAACGTAGAAAACCAAATAGGAAAGGGCAGTTACATGTAAAATAAGTGAAGGGTAGGGATCAATTAGAGGAAAGCATGCCAAATGGGAAGACAAGTTCTCAACCCAGTTTGAGCTTGGATTTCAGACTTTAAACTGCCTTTGGCTTGGAGGTGGGGTTTCACTGAGGATCCACCCCCTACCTGCCTAGGCATTTGGCTGCCTCCTGCCACTCTCAACTATTTCTGAGCGAATAGAAAAGTAAAGCTCAGGTGTCAGGCATCAAAACGTCAGCTACACTAGTGAAGGTGGATTGGTGGAAGCAGTTGAGATAGCACCTACATGGATTCCCAGCACTTGCTTCTCAATACTCGATTCCCAAGTTAAGACTGCATCTACATGGATTCCCAATACTTGGCATACCTAACCACTGGGTCACAGTCTCTTTCCCCCCACAGAGGTCAGGGGCTGCCTTAGGAACAAAGCCAAGAAAGCCTCTCCACAGGGACATCTAGAGGAAATACAGAAGGGCAGAACTAAGCATGCTTAGTTCTTGCTCCCAGATTTACTAGCTGGATAAGTAATTTCTTCTCCCTTGATGAGGAGGGAGGGAGAGATGGACTTGGGAGAAGGAGGGTTGGACACGTTACCTTGACACCCTTCCTGCCTGGGCATAGAGGCTCCCACATGGAAACATTAGGAGAAGAAAAAAAGGGTTCTCCTAACCATGATTTCAGTTGCCAAAAGTAAAAACAGACTTAAAAATGAAGGAAAATGCTAAAGCCCAACATGTTGCAGACATGTTTGAAGGTGAGTCCCAAAGGAAAACCTGACACTCTAAGGGAATACACAGTAGAACTCCAGCAATGTGAAGTCGGTAGGCGTCAGACCTCAGGAAACACAGGTAGCAGGGAGGAAAATTGGCATGGATTAATAAAAGCGGACTGAAACCACAGACAGGTAAGACTGTGTGCAAGTCTGCAAGAAGGAGAGACATACTGAGGAAAGGCTGGAGGAAGCAACCACCACCTAACAAAAATGAATAGAGAAAAGTGAGGTGGAGATTTTAAAAAAGTAAGTGAAAAGATGAGATGGAAAATTTTAAACATAAAAAGTAAAAAGGTAAGGAAAGATAATCTTCTTGCAGGAGCAGTTGTTTTTATATATGTGTAAGGGATAATGTAGGAATTTCAAGGATAAATTAAATTAGTGGAAATTTAGTACGTGTTGGAAACAAATACATCAACAACTAAAAGAAGTTAGGCTAAAAGAAAGTAAACATTTTTATAAAACTTTGAAATATCTCCCTCTCATCTTATTAATTTGTCACCTGAGCAAGGATATTAAAAATGGATCTGCAAAGATACAATAGTTAGTGCATCCCACATTTTGTATCATTTTCATCGAATGGAATTTGTCATCAGTTGTAAACAATTATGTATTACAAAGAAAGAAAATAAATGCTGCTAAATAAATTCAGGTAAAAGTTTCTATCAGGTTGCAAGATGCTTCCAGATCTCAGAAATGGTAAAATGTGAAAAAAAATACATTGCAAAGTTGATACAATACAGTATTTTATTATGTTCATAGCATTTATCAGAAGTTGAAATGATCTTATTTATTTATTGCATCTATTTTCTATCTTTTTCCTTTGGACCTGAAGCTCCCTAAAGGTAGATACTTTGCTTTATTCACATCTATATTCTCTGTCTAGGACAGTATATGCACATAACAGGGACTATCCTTTGATGGCTGGCTATTGTTGTACAAGGGAGGAATAAGAACCTGAGAAAAAGTTGGAATTCACTTGATGCCATTAAGCCACCCACTCAAGAAGGGTATAAATCCGAAATTTATCTCTCCCTCTCAAAGATATTTTTAGTTATCCCCCTCTTAGTAGTAGAGAGTACACATTACCCCATCACCAATACACACTATCTTCCATTACTTGGCTTATTCCTCCATTTTATTGGGGGATATAGTCTAGCATTATTAGGGGTTATAGTCTAACATTGGTGAGTACTATCACCATTATACATCATTGAAATACCTTGAGGATCCCCTGAGATGTTGAATACTGATAACACCTCTCAGTAATTCAAGCACTAGTCCGGTTTTCCCCCAGGATAGGAGCAGATCATTTTGATTCTTTTGATGAGCACCAGGTAAAAGAAGTGGCTTTTACTCAGAAGTCATGGATATGAAAAAATGTGTATCTCTAAATCCTAAAGTCAGACACAGTGTAGAGGAATACTTCCAGGGTGAATGCAGACCCGGAGGCCAACTTGAAAAGGGGCCAGTCTGGACTCCACTACAGGGACACATGCTCATTGAGTGCAAGGGTGACGGAATCACATGCAGCATTTAGATGTTGTTTTTACTTTCTTTCTCTTTCTTTATGAAGATAGTAGAAGTAGAGTATGTATTACTATGTCCTAAGTGCACAGGATGCCACTCCATGTGATAGAGGCAGGAGACAAACAGCAGTGGGTCCCAGGTGAAACCCCACCTTTAAGCTGAGAAACGTGAAACCCACAGCCCAAAGTGAGAACTTCTATTCCTGTTTGCCCATTCTCTCCCAATTGGTTCTTACAGAATAATGCCTTTTGCCGATCTAACATTGCCTTTTCCTAAACTACTTACAGCCTGCCCTGCCCTCCATCCTGTGCCTATAAAGACCCCAGACTCAGTTGGTAGAGGGAAGAGAAGCAGCTTGACTGGACAGAGGTGACTTAACTTCAGAGAGATGGTAGAACTTCAGAGGAGAGACAGCTTGACTTTGGAGAGACTGCTCGACTTCAGGGAAGAGCTGACCCCAGACAGCTGAACTTTGGGGGAAGATTACCTGCCTGTCCTGTGACCTCTCCAGCTCCCCTCTCCACTAGAGCCATTTCCATTGCTAAATAAAATTCTCCACCTCCACCATCCTTCAAGTGTCTGGGCAACTTCATTCTTCTTGGATGCCGGACAAGTACTGGGGACCCAATGAGTGTGAGTACCCAAAAAAGACTGTCACACTGGTCCTTTGCTCTTGATGGCAGAGGGCAGCCACCCCAAGTGAGGAGGCAAGGGGCCCACTGAGCTGATAACACACCACTGTCCACAAACAGCAGAGCTAAGAGAGCATTGTGACATGCCTTCTGAGGCTTCGGGGTCGCAAGCACCCACACCTGGGTGCTGCTGCGGGGCCTCCATGGAGTTTGCTTTTGTTGGTGCCCAAAGCAGCTAGCCAGACCCTGCACTCACCTGCTCACATGCTCTCTCCCACAAGGACTTGACTGCAATGGGCCAAGTAAATATGGTACCCCCATTGCAAGTCCAACGAAGGGGTCAGGAAAAATCCTGGATCACATGGAACATGTTTATCTACTTTGAATGCATCCTGGTAAGATCTTCTCTATAATGAAGTTGATTCCTATGACTTGCACTGGATTAATCCAGAGAAAATCTCTGGGGGTGGGGAAGTTCTGGCATTTGGCTATGCGAACACTGCAATTCCTAAAGTGCTCTTATTCTCACCAGGAAAATAATATCACTAAGGTTCTTTGCATCTTTTTTGTTATTCTATTCATCCTTTAGTTCTGGGAACCCTAAAGAACCATTTGCTACTTCTGACAATCAGGAAGTCACTGATACACAGCAGGTAAGATACCCTCAGACCAAAGCCCACGGTGGCCATAAAAGTTCAGTTTCTGCACCAAGGGTCCAACAGTCATTCATTCATTGTGAAATATTTCTGCAGTGTATGTTCATGGTATTGTTATCATCACAATGTGTTATTTATTGAGTGCCATCTCTTCATGTTGGGCTATGTGGAGTACATACCAGACAGGGCTTTTGTCCAAGAAAGTGGAAATGGAATTCAGATGGTCACGATTCATGAGATAATATAAAAGCTAGTCATGTTATTCAAACGTGGTTTGCAATGAGATCAGCCTTGGAGGGCTCAGATAAAAGAGTTTGATAAGAGAGGAGGGAGGGAAAGTTGCTTAACCCTAAGGGCGCAAGATATTTTCGGGTATGGGGTACACCATGAAGGTCAGCACCAAAAGGAATAAAAAGGTAAGAGGTGGAGGACAGAATGCCAGGATCACATCAGTCATCAGAAAGGAGCATATTGGGAAGGAGCAGAATGAGAACAAGTGACCCAGCCCAGAGTTGTGTATTCGTGGTTGTATCTTGGTGCCATGTGCTGTTTTTCCGGGGACAGGCTGAAAGAACATTTCCTGTGTTGTTAAGGGAAGTTACTCCATAAGGCTGCCCTGTCCAGGATAGGAGAGGAGAGCCATATCACATCTGTGCTGCTTTTTAATCTCTGCTTGGTTTTGTTTGTTCAAGTTAATGAAAATTATGTGCTATTGTTATGTAGTGATGCCAGAAAACGTTTCACCAGAGACTTAAAAAATGTTTCTGGTACTATGCCCATTTCATGTGGTTTCACTTTCCTCTGTCTTCCATCCTCCCTGCTCTTTTACTCTCCCTTCCCCTGAAGCCCTTCACTGATGCTAATGAATTAATAACATGTGACTGGAAGGATGTTTGAAGAGAATTCAGACTAAGCAGGCAAGGCAGCCCACAAAAGATAAAGTGATGGAAACATCTAAGGGTGAATGGAGTTACTATCATTTATAGAAGACCTATTTGTAGAACCATCCAATAGGAACACATAACTTACAGTTCCTCAAATTCATAGCTGGAGCTGATGAATTAGGATAAATATACCTCCATCTGGGAATAATTCATTGTAATTTATAACTTCCTTGAGGAAAGGAACTACGTCTTCACCTTTCTCAGTCAGTCCCCTGGGTACTATTGAATCTGTTTTGTCCATATAGTCTTTCAAAATTTATTAAGTATTAGGCACTGTGCTAAGGCATTGGGAGACACAAGAAATAATGGTAAGGCATCCTTACCCTCATGGAACTTAAAACCTTGGGAAAGAGGCTAAAACAAGATAGAATGTGGTATCTGCGCTCAATAAAGTAAAACCAAAGAGTTTTGGGATCTTATTGATAAGGGGTATATATCTCTAAGGATTCCCAGTACCAACTGAAAGAAACTCTACTGAAGCTGCTTTAAAACACAAATGAGAATTTACTGGCCTTAGTCAACTGCAGAGTAAAAAGTAGCACTAGATTTAGGCTGATCATGTACTCAAATTATCTGCCAGGTATCTGTCTTTCTGTATTATTTTGACTCTGCCTTTGTATCAGTTGGGCTAATCTCAAGAAAGACTCTATCCATGTTGTAGCAAAGATAACCATTGGTAGCTCCATATTTAGGCTATACCACCAGAGTCAGGGTTGCAACAAAATAATATATATTCCAAAGAATTTCCAGCAAAACTCTTGGGGCTTCCTCTTGTGGGATCAGCTTTGGTAAAGTGCCTACACATTATTGTTGTTGCCAGACAAATGAAGTAGACTGATCGGTGAGGCTTAGGTCATGTGCCACTTCTCTAGAATGTAAAGGGTAGAGTCAGGACCATGCAAATCACAGGACTCAGAGTGAAGAATAGGCATTTTTCCAAGTGAAAATCAGGGTTATCAGAATAAGAGGGCATGAATGCTGGGTACATGAAAGCAACAGTGCTTCAGAG
Source organism: Rhinopithecus roxellana (assembly GCF_007565055.1). Taxonomy (NCBI): domain Eukaryota; kingdom Metazoa; phylum Chordata; class Mammalia; order Primates; family Cercopithecidae; genus Rhinopithecus; species Rhinopithecus roxellana. The sequence goes on from NC_044558.1 coordinate 39,720,669, forward strand.
CTATCCCAAAAAGTTGATGGAAATTTATGAAGGAATAATTGTGACTCCCCAAAGATGGATGAGTTTGAGAGACAGACATGAGAACTGGGAGAACAAAAATTCCAGTCCTTTCACTTGCATATAGAAAAGCTTAGTCACATGGGTACACCTAAGTGCAGCAGGGAGCTGGGCAATGTAGTTCCTAGCTGTGCCTTCATAACATCATACTAGAGTGAGACAATAGAGTCTGATGAACAGACTCTATTGTTCCCATTACAAGGGGAAATTTAGGGAAGTGTTGGGATTTGTAGAGAAGTTGATGGTTGAGGTGATGTCTGAAAGAAGAGTAGGAATTAAGCAGGGAAGGAGTGGGTGGTAAGGTGAGAAGGGTGATAAGATGCATGTGTGTTCCACTTTTGGGCTGGAGAAGCAGTGATCTAGGGAGAAGTACATACAGGTGTAATTACAGGTATGTGTGGAAGGATTTACACCAAAGCATTAACACTTGTCACTTTAGGAGTAAGGCAGAAAGAAAAGAAGAGGAAGAGGAAGATCACTATTTTTTTTAACTTGACACAATAAACTTGTATTGCTGTTTTAACATTTTAGTCCTGTAAAATTCAATGAGAGATTTGCAGAAAGTGGTACCTAATATAATAGATTTTTAGATTTGAAAAAGAACTTGGGTATCATTCCTAGAAGCTGAAAAGGGTAAAGTAACTTTTTAAAATCTCATTCAAAATAAACAAATTTTGAGATCCAAATGCAAGTTAACTGGTTAACTTGTTTAAAAGTATGTGTTTTTATAGTTGCCCTCAACCATCATTTTTATTTTCCCCAGATTTTCTTTGTGTGAATAACTGCTATTCATTGAGTATACACTGAGCACCTGGCATTGTGCTGGGACTTAGAATACAGCAATGAACAGGCATTTGTGAACTCTGGACTACAGAGCTTCAGTTTGGCTTTAATTTGTTCATTAATGTCTGTCAACTAATGAAAGTAATGTAAACAATATATAAACTATCTGATTTTCAGGTTCGGGATTCCTAGAAAGAAGTTAAATTTGAAACCACTCAATTATGGTTTCCCAGCTATCCAGTATCCGAGGAGCAACTTCGCTGATGTTCTATTCACTTGGATGTGACATATTATTTCTACTTGAAATCATGTCATTTGGCAACAAAAACCTCATCCTAAATGATTTTTCTTTCAGTGACTTTAGGTGTATGACCTATTGTATCTTAGAACAATATTAGTCTAACGTTAGAAAAACACAAAAGGAAACAATAAGTTTGGGATTATCAAATTAACTCCTTGTAGCTATGTCTTCCCCAAGACTAAATGCTGGTAGTAATGTTCCTGTGGAGTATTCTAACTTTTTATTCTTTTTATTCTTTCAAAACAAACACTGAAGGAGATCTATACAAACTTTAATGTGGCCTACTTTAAGATTTATCCAAAAATTAAAAGGAAATAACAACTTATTCAGATAAAAGATGGGGGCACTGAAGTGGGATGGCAGGAACATTTATTTAAATACTTTTACCTGAAATAGGCTTATACTCGAGTTGGATGAATAAGGTTCTAGACCCTTTTCTAATCTGATGCTAGGAAAAAGGTAGAGCTGATAACAGATTTTTAAAGAGCTAATTACCTTTTAAATGCCTTAGTTCTCTAGCTGAACACTTCTCCCCCAGCATGAGCTAAGGCAAGGTAGTAAATTAAACATAATTTGATAGATAAGTCTTTGAACTTTCTAACTATAATTTATTGTAATGAAGCAGAAAAATAGAGATCTATACTCAGTTGGTGAGAAGGCTTTTGTATGGTTGATTGTTCAGTTTCATAATTTACTTTTATGGTAAAAAGACACACTAGAGTAATCTGTCTCTCTGATTATTTCTTGGCATCAACGAACACTCTTGTTTTCTCAAAAATGATTATATAAGTCATTTTAAAAAATTGGACCCTAAATGCAATTCTGGAAATAAAATCAATTCTGAACATTTGGCTACTGTACTCCCAGTTAGTAACATCTTCACGAGATTTGAAAATATATATTTGAGAGTAACCTTCAGGTGCAGCTGGCAGTAAGCAGATATGTCTTAATATGCTGGGAAAACAAAAGTGGGTGCAGGGGCAATGAAGTGGCAATAAAGAAATAGGTCTGCCTGGAAATTATTCATTCATTCACTTATTCTTTCATTCCACAAATATTCACTAAGTCTTTACTACATATAGACACTGCACAGGTGCTGGTAATTAAAAGTGAGTAAGATAGATATTATTGCTGTAAAACTGTTGACACAGGTTAAACAAATATTAGTCAGAAAAATCTTATTTGATACCAGTGGTGATCTATACTAAGATGGAAAAGTTATTAGGAGATTATGTAACAAAGAGGTCTAACCTGGTCTGGGGAATCTAGGCCTCCAGGGGAAAGTGACATTTAAGCAAAAATTCTGAAAGAGTAATGGAAGAAATAAAAGGAGGGACACGGGGAAGAGGTACAGACAGAGAGAACAGCATGTGCAAAGGACTAGAGGCAGAGACTGGTGCATTTGAGGAGCTAAGAGGTAGCAGATTACTTTTAAGTTTTTGAGTTCATTTTCTTGCCTCCACATGAAACCCATTGTCATCCATCTAGTTGTCAATCTGACATCTTCTGGATGTCTAACAGATAGCTCAAACTCACCAAGTACAAAACAGAGATCTTGATTCTGCTCCAAAAGCCTGCTCCTTCCCTAGCATTTGCCATCTCAGCATCACCATGTACTTGGTTGCTCAGCCCAAAAAACTTTTAAACCTCGGTTCTTCTTTTGCTCTCACATCCACATTTAGTCCCTCAGCAAATCCTACTGGCTGTGCAGTTAAAATATCCTGAATATAGCTGTTTTTCAACAGCTCCACCACAGCTGCCTTGGTATAAATTGCCGGTGTGCCTCACTTGGCCCAAGGCAAGAGCTTTCTGACTTCTCTCTCTGTCTCCACACTTAGTTCTACCTGATACTGTGTTATACATTCCATATTTGTTTGCTTTATTGAGGGCATGGTCCTTATTTCTTTTGCATATTTTTCTAGTACCTGGAAAAGTTTATGACCCATGACAGGTACTCAGTAAATAGTGTGGAATGAATGTGTAAAAGCTAGGATGACTGATTGATATAGTATGGATATTTGTCCCTGGCTGAATCTCATGTTGAATTATAATCCCCAATGCTGGAGGCAGAGGCTAGGGGGAGGTGTTTGGGTCATGGGGCGTATGCCTCATGGTTTGGTGCTGACTTTGTAATAGTGAGTTCTCGCAAGATCTGGTCATTTGAAAATGTGTAGGATTTCCTCCCTCCTTTCTCTCTTATTCCTGCTTTCACTGTGTGGCATGCCTTCTCCCCCTTTGCCTTCTGCCATGATTGTATGCCTTCCTGAGGCCTCCTGAGAAGCTGAACAGGTACCCATGCCATGTTTCCTGTAAAGCCTGCAGAACAGTAAGCCAATTAAATCTCTTTTCCTTATAAATTACCCAGTCTCAGGTATTTCTTCATAGCAATGTAAGGACGAACTAATACACTGATATATGGTAAGTGAGGAGAGGTGTGGTACAAAATGAGATGGAGAAGGTACGGGTTTTTTAAATAGGCAGGGCTTTGTAGGCCATCTTAAGAAGTTTGGACTTTCTTCTCAGAGAAGTAAAAAGCCATTGAAGATTATGAGAAGAGGCTGTAATACAATCTGATTTAGGTTTTAACATTTTTCAATGAAATTGTGAGCTTGACTGTTTTGTTATTCTCATGAACAAGTTCAATGGCCCATCACTTATGAATATATTTTAATTGTTTTATGTAACTATGCTTAACAGAAAAATACTTTGTATGAGATTAAAAATGACTCTTTCTATGGAGACAAATAACCTGATGATTATATCATTTTTACTCTAGACAGGCAGTAACTAGTAGTAATTTTTAGAGTAAAACATTAGTTTTTAAGAATTAAAATTGTATTATTGCCAAAATATATTTCCTTATACTTTTATATATTATATTAAGCCTTGATAGACTCAGTTTATTTACACCCTTATGAAGACAGTAATTCAAATAGAATGCCTACTTTGAGTTAGGGGCCAAAAAAAACCTATGGGGATTTTGAATGGAGTCTGGGCCACAGCTTAGCACAGCATTCTCCAAATTTTATTCTATAGACTATATTTCCCCAAGATATTCAGAGGTACCTGATGTAACTGGGATTCTGGTACCAGAAAAGCCTCAAAAAAGATGGACTACATGAAATTACGTGCGTTTCATTCAGGACTTCAAGATCCTGTAATTTGCTAATAAACATTCTGAATCCCCCAGAGGGGAACATAGAATGCAGCATTTCCCACTCTTTTTCGCAGAACACTTGTTCTGCAATATATTAGTTCGTTCTCACACTGCTCTAAAGAAATATCTGAGACCGGGTACTTTATAAGAAAGGTTTTATCAACTCACGATTCTGCAGGCTGTATAGAAAGAATACAGGCTTCTGTTTCTGGGAAGACCTCAGGAAACTTACAATCATGGTGGAAGGAAAAAGGGAAGCAGGCACTTCACATGGCCAGGAGCAGGAGGAAGAGAGATGGGGGAGGTGCCACACACTTTTAAACAACCAGATCTCATGAGAACTCACTCAGTCTACAGTACCACTACACAGTACTAAGGGCGGATGGTGCTAAACCATTCATGAGAACTCCGTCTTCGTGATCCAGTCACCTGCCACCATGTCCCACCTCCAACACTGGGGCTTACAATTTGACATGAGATTTGGGCATGGACACAGATCCAAACCATATCATGCAGAGCATGGTTTGGGAATTGCTGATGGGTGAAGGCACAAGGAATGATGGGTAACTCAGGATACTAGTAGGTCCACCTTCAAGGGCATGGACTAATGCAGGCCTACAGGGCCCAACTCTTGGAAGGAGCCCTGTGTCTGGTTTAGTACTCTACTGTCACCATCTTGAAAATTTTCATAAATTTTTAAGTGTTTAATTTGTTTTATAGGGGAAGTCCTAAGGGACCCTGGAGCCTGCGAAATAATAGAGGGGTTACACTGAGTCGCAGCATATGCACAAGAGGGCTCAGGCCAGCTTGTACAGAGCAGTTGGTCAGGTTCCCTGGTGTGCACGTGCACTGGGGCAGTCAGGGCACGATGGGAGCCCAAGTGTTGAGCTGAGTCTGGTACCTGGGTCCACATTGGTGGTGTCTGCGAATGCATCAGGAGCAGATGCATCTGCAGTGGTGACAGCACTCCAGGACCCAGAAAAGAGGAGGGCTCTGCCTGGGGACAGCTGGGGACTCAGCCAATTTGCCAGTCATTTCTCATAGCCAGTCCTGTCTCTGTGGCATCTTTGAGGCCTGAGCATTGGGACAGGAACTGCTGGCACTCAGGCTGTAAATGTGGTCAGTGAATTGTTATGAGATGAAAGTGTACACCTGGATAGTTCAAAAAGTATATCATGGGGTTACTAGAATTCTTCAGATTTTAGAACCTCTACTTTTGAAAACAGTTGAAGCATTGCAAAGCAAATACTGTGTCCATAGGCTTAGAAATAAAAATGAATTTAAAAATAGTCGTAGTCATTGGAAAACAACAACAACACTATTTTTATATAAAGCTGTGGATGAACCAATTGAGAGGAAAACAACTTTTAAAATTTTTTATAATTGAAGATACAGTGATAGAATATAAAGAAACATTTTGTACTATATACAAATCATGAAGAAACGTTCTTTCTTTCTTTCTTTCTTTCTTTCTTTTCTTTCTTTCTTTCTTTCTCTTTCTTTCTTTCTTTTCTTTTCTTTTCTTTCCTTCCTTCCTTCCTTCCTTCCTTCCTTCCTTCCTTCCTTTCTTTCTTTCTCTCTCTTTCTTTCTCTTTCTTTCTTTCTTTTTTTTTTTTTTTTTTTTTTTTTACAGAATCTTGCTTTTGCTGCCAGACTGGAGTCCGGTGGTATGATTATAGCTCACTATAGCCTCAACCTCCCAGGCTCAAACAATCCTCCTGCCTCTGCCTCCCAAGTAGCTGGGACCACAGGCACATGCCACCACACCCAGCTAATTTTTAAAAATTTTTGTAGAAATGGGACCTCACTGTGTTACCCAGGCTGGCTTCAAACTCTTAGGCTCAAGGAATCCTCTCACCTCAGTCTCACTAAGTGGTTTATACTACAGGTATAAACCACTATGCCTAGCCTCAATTTCTTGCAAAAACACCACAAGTTACAAGAAATGTCAGAAGAAATATTAAAATGCCATTGTATAAATTTACATTTGCAAGTAAATTCAGACTTACACAAAACTTATTTTTTTGAAGAAATAAATCTTTCAGAAAAATTGATCCACAGAATCATTATCTCTAGATGTGTTAAAATTTCTATTTTGAAATAATTAATCTGAATTTTATCCCAGTGTTGTCATAGTCTATAACAAATATTAACAGCTCTAGTAGCAGTAGCATCTGAAAAAGATATTTCTCAAAATTAAAAATTATCAAATTATTTGTGATATTGCATTTGCCAAGAGTGCCAGATATCATTTTCCATTATATCAATTGAAAATGAAGTTGGTAAAATAATAATTTTAATGACCTAAAAAATAAGTTTTCAGCAAACCAAGCCAAAAGAGTTCTACAATCAATATATCATACTAATAAAATTAATTTTTGTTATATGATATAGAATTATAACACCAAAATGTATATGCAATTTCTGTTTATGTTGTTACTCATTTATCACTTTTACCCTTAGAATGTCTTGTAAGTATTAACATATTTTTAAGGTAGAACTTAAGGTAAAGGTAAAGAACTTTTAAAGTAGAACTTTGTACTTTTAGATCTACTTTTTTCCCGCTCTTTGAACAGGGGTCTCACATTTTCATTTTGCACTGGGCTTGGCAAATTATGTAGATAGGCCTGGACACTAGATGTGAACTGATGAAATTAAGCGATTCAAACTACTGTTCCTCAAAGGGTATTTGACATGTTTTACAAGAAATGTCAGGATGGCAGACAAATGGAAGATTTGTTTTAGATTTGGATTCGACAGCAAAAGATAGTTTCCACCAAATAAGCTTTAAAATCCTTCCCACTTTCGTAGCAAGCTAGGATCCTAGAAGGCCATGCAGGCCACTTGCAGAGAACACAGAAGATACCAAGAAGAATGTACATAGACAGGCTTGTCAACAAAATTATTGCATCCATTGATTCCCTTTAAGAATTAGGATAGTCGAGGTCAATTCCTGATGATGGAGGGTCTCCAATACTCCAAAAGAATTTCTATAAATGGGAAGAAGTATCTATTATATTGGGGTACTTCCAAAACGTTAAAAAGGATAACTTGTACCTAAAGCCTAAGAACATGTGAGTTTTTTTGTGTGTTGTTTCATTTTATGTATTTTTGGGGTGTATTTATGTGTGTTGGGGGGGCGGTGCTGTGTATGTGCACATGGCGGTGGTAATTGTGCTGAGATGAGCAACACTGTTGGAGAGAATGACTCATCTGGGAAGATCAGAGGACAACATCCCATGAAGGATGATCTGATAGGCCTCAGTATGGATTTGGGGCTTTATTCTAGAGAATTCAATAGTTTTATAATTCTGGAAGCTAAAATGCACAGTTCTTTCAATAATCTTTCTGCTAATAACATGACATAAAATGAATAGTTTCTACAGCATATTTCAACCACAGTTTAGAAAAGAGAGTTGTTGATTGATGATGTCATTTTTGAGAATTGAGAGGTTTGAGGAAAATTATAGCTTCCTTACTTTGAGAAGAATTTTCACAGGTCATTTCCCATCGGAAAAATTAGGTCATGCCTTTGTTCTAAGAAAGCCCCATGCTTTATGGCTTATTTCATTCCCTTTGATGAATTGATTAAGTGCTTTGAGCAGGCAACCAGAGAAGGAACATAATGTAACAATAAGCCTGGGTAGATAAAAGAAATGACTTTAATATTATGATTCTATATTGATGAATGTTTTCCCAGATACAATACAATATAGTAGATCATACAACCTCAATGACTACTGATAAATTTTGTTTTGAATATGACCAAACATTGAATTTTAAAATCCAGGTGAAAGAAATAGGACCTGAAACTCAAGACATTTAAACAAATTTAGGGGCATGTCCTGAGAACTTAAAGTATTATTATTATTATTATGCTTTAAGTTCTGGGGTACTTGTGCAGAACGTGCATGTTTGTTACAGAGGTATACACCTGCCATGTTGGTTCACTGCACCCATCAACCCATCATCTACATTAGATATTTCTCCTAATGCTATCCTTCCCCTAGCCCCCCATTCCCCAACAGGTCCCCATGTGTGATGTTCCCCTCCCTGTGTCCATGTGTTCTTAAAGAATCTTTAAATTTGCAAACCTGACTAGATCATTGTTCTCCTATAATGCAATAAACTATAATTTGAAACTACAAAATAACATTTTCAAACCTTAACTAAATATGCCATTCTAAACTTCTGTATAATTTTGGCCAAGAACCATCATTTTAAAGTTTTTCTTAATTTTTGTTTCATTACCATAATCAGCACTAGTAATTGACTTTCTTTTCAGGGCCATATTCCACGACAAAAAAAAACTTGTTACTTCTCAAGAATTGCCAAATGAACAGTAATGGGTAGAATTGGAAAGCAAACGTAAACGCTTATAAAATTCAGTCAGTTGATATAAATAGAAAACGGGAATTTTTATTTTTAATTGTGGATTTAGACAACTATGCTTTTACTATAAAAACATAATAATCCAAGCATAATAATAAATGGTAGCCAATCCTGGCCTCATTTGGGAAACAGTAAAGAATGGTAAGGAGTGCAGCACACTAAAGAGAATATATCCAGCTAATTCTTGCCATGTGGAAATTTTTTTAAGGGAAGACACAATTTTTTTTCTTATGTATGAGTGTGTGTATACATATATATGGGCACATGTGTGTTTATGTGTGTATATGTGTGTGTATATGTACACATATATACAACATCTATATAAATATATGTATATATAAGTTCTCTCAGTGTTTAAACTTTGGCTAGAATTTTTTTTTTATATATACTTTAAGTTCTAGGGTACATGTGCACAACGTGCAGGTTTGTTACATATGTATACATGTGCCATGTTGGTGTGCTGCACCCATTAACTTGTCATTTACATTAGGTATATCTCCTAATGCTATCCCTCTCCCCTTCCCCTACCCCATAACAGGCCCTGGTGTGTGATGTTCCCCACCCTGTGTCCAAGTGTTCTCATTGTTCAATTCCCGTTTGGCTGGAATGTTGAATGCCATTTCAAACAAACAAAATATGTCAGCAGGCTGATTAACTCCAAAGGCAGCCACCTTGTGAACCTTTGAGTATAAAATACTCAAGCCCCATTGAGATGCTTTGCTAGGCAGTTTTCTAGACCATTGTTCTCCAAAGAAGGGATGCCTGGGGGAAAGGGAGAGTGGTAGAGAGAGGGTGTGCTAAAAATGCTTTATTAATAGGGAAAAGCAATAAAGAAGTTTAGATCCCCCAGCTGTACTAGACACAACAGCATAACACACAAGTCAACTAGCCTTTCAGCTCATGGGATTCACTTTAGTTTCCATATTTCATTCCCTTTTTTTCCCATGGAAGGAGCAAATCTCACTGTGATCTCTCTATTGAGTAGACATTTTTAGTCTGGTAGCTTTAAGCAAACACCAATCCATTCTGATGATGTTATGATAGCTTGTTTCATTTCAGTTTACTAATATATCAAAAAATCTTTAAATGGTTAAAATGTATTGAACCCTCACTATGTCATTACTGTTACTAGATACTTCTATCTGTAGTATGTAGATTTTGCACAAAAACTCCAAAAAATTGGCCAGGCATGGTGGCTGGCTCACGCCTGTAATCCCAGCACTTTGGGAGGCCGAGGTGGGTGGATCACGAGGTCAGGAGTTTGAGACCAGCCTGGCCAACATGGTGAAACCTAGTCTCTACTAAAAATACAAAAATTAGCTGGGCACAGTGGCGGGCACTTGTAATCCCAGGTATTCAGGAGGCTGAGGCAGGAGAATCGTTTGAACCCGGGAAGTGGAGGTTGCAGTGAGCTGAGATCGCGCCACTGCATTCCAGCTTGGGTGACAGAGTGAGACTCTGTTAAAAAAAAAAAAAAAAAAAAAAAAAAAAAAAAAAAAAAAAAAAACTCCCAATGATTGATGTTACAATCTCTATTATCTCCTGAAGGAAAATAAGTGCAAATTTTATGAAAGTTACAGTTTGTTTGTGGTCAGTGAGTGGCTGAGTCTTAATTTGAACCCAGGCTTTCCTGACACTAAAATATGGGTTCTTTCCCAGATACTTTTCATTCATGTCCTTTCATACAACATTGTTTTTCCATTTACTCAATGTTTTTACTGAGCTTGGTGGTCTACACAGTTTGCAGTAAGAGATATTTAACCACAATCTACTTCTTTTGTTTGTTTTAAAACTTGCTAAACTCACAGAACACTAACTTTTTCTTTTCTTTTTTTACTTAGAATCTGAGGCCCAATAAAATTATGCCAATGGATCAACATCACTAGAAAAATGTATATAACATGAAGCTTTCCCAGGAGAGTGAGCACCCTGATGGAAATCTCGTTCATTCAGATGCATGAATTCTGGGAAAGTCCCTTGGCTTTAACCACCATCTTCATGCCAATTGCACATGATTTTATCTCCAGCTCTTGATATCTCCATTGAGCTATAGATTCATAAAGCCAATTGCTTATTTCACATATTCATTTGGGTGTCTAATAATGACAGTTCAAAAGTTACAAGTCCAAAGCAGATCTTTCCTTTCCAAAGTTGCTCCTTAATTACTCTTCCTTATTCTAGAAAATGACACAATCACCTACCAAACATCAAGACATTGTCCTTGAGCCTCCTCCCCTCCTCTCTCAGCTCTAATACCTTAGAAGTCCTAAAACTCTACCTCCAAAATATATCCCAACTTTGTCTGCTTCTCCATCGCTACCATAATACCATAGTCCTAGCTCTTCTTAGCTCTTGCCTGGATGTTCACCTTAGCTTGATAACTGGTCTGGTCTCCCTACTTTTGCTCTTGTTCGTCTATTACCTATTCTCCATAAAGCAGTCCAAGTGATTTTCTTAAAATGTAAATTAGATTATGTAATGTCCTTATTGAAAACCTCACAGAGGACAGGGCGGAGCAAGATGGCCGAATAGGAACAGCTCCACTCTCCAACTCCCAGCGCAAGCGACACAGAAGACCGGTGATTTCTGCATTTTCAACTGAGGTACTGGGGTCATCTCACTAGGGAGTGCCGGACAATCAGTGCAGGTCAGCTGCTGCAGCCTGACCAGCGAGAGCTGAAGCAGGGCGAGGCATCGCCTCACCTGGAAGTGCAAGGGGGAAGGGAATCCGTTTTCCTAGCCAGGGGAACTGAGACACACAACACCTGGAAAATCGGGTAACTCCCACCCCAATACGGCGCTTTAAGCAAAGAGGCACACCGGGAGAATATATCCCACGCCTGGCCGGGAGGGTCCCACGCCCACGGAGCCTCCCTCACTGCTAACACAGCAGTCTGTGGCGATCTATCAGCAAGGCAGCAGCGAGGCTGGGGGAGGGGCGCCCGCCATTGCTGAGGCTTAAGTAGGTAAACAAAGCCGCTGGGAAGCTCGAACTGGGTGGAGCTCACAGCAGCTCAAGGAAGCCTGCCTGTCTCTATAGACTCCACCTCTGGGGACAGCGCACAGCTGAAGACCAACAGGGGAAACAGCGGGGGCCTGGTGCAGACGCGAACGACTCTGTCTGACAGCTTTGGGGAGAGCCGTGGATCTCCCAACTCGGAGGTTGAGATCTGAGAACGGACAGACTGCCTGCTCAGGTGTGTCCCTGACCCCTGAGTAGCCTAGCTGGGAGAAATCCCCCCACTAGGGGCAGTCTGACACCCCACACCTCACAGGGTGGAGTACACCCCTGAGAGGAAACTTCCAAAGGAAGAATCAGACAGGTACACTCGCTGTTCAGCAATATTCTATCTTCGGCAACCTCTGCTGCTGATACCCAGGCAAACAGGGTCTGGAGTGGACCTCAAGCAATCTCCAACAGACCAACAGACAGTCCTTCTGACTGTCAGAAGGAAAACTATCAAACAGGAAGGACACCTATACCAAAACCCCATCAGTACGTCACCACCATCAAAGACCAGAGACAGATAAAACCACAAAGATGGGGAAGAAGCAGGGCAGAAAAGCTGGAAATTCAAAAAATAAGAGCGCATCTCCCCCTGCAAAGGAGCGCAGCCCATCGCCAGCAACGGATCAAAGCTGGTCAGAGAATGACTTGGACGAGAGGAGAGAAGAAGGCTTCAGACCATCAAACTTCTCAGAGCTAAAGGAGGAATTACGTACCCAGCGCAAAGAAACTAAAAATCTTGAAAAAAGAGTGGAAGAATTGACAGCTAGACTAATTAATGCAGAGAAGATCATAAACGAAATGACAGAGATGAAAACCACGACACGAGAAATACGTGACAAATGCACAAGCTTCAGTAACTGACTCGATCAACTGGAAGAAAGAGTATCAGCGATTGAAGATCAAATGAATGAAATGAAGCGAGAAGAGAAACCAAAAGAAAAAAGAAGAAAAAGAAATGAGCAAAGCCTGCAAGAAGTATGGGATTACGTAAAAAGACCAAATCTACGTCTGATTGGGGTGCCTGAAAGTGAGGGGGAAAATGGAACCAAGTTGGAAAACACTCTTCAGGATATCATCCACGGAGAACTTCCCCAACCTAGTAGGGCAGGCTAACATTCAAATTCAGGAAATACAGAGAACGCCACAAAGATACTCCTCCAGAAGAGCAACTCCAAGACACATAATTGCCAGATTCACCAAAGTTGAAATGAAGGAAAAAATCTTAAGGGGAGCCAGAGAGAAAGGTCAGGTTACCCACAAAGGGAAGCCCATCAGACTAACAGCAGATCTCTCGGCAGAAACTCTACAAGCCAGAAGAGAGTGGGCGCCAATATTCAACGTTCTTAAAGAAAAGAATTTTAAACCCAGAATTTCATATCCAGCCAAACTAAGTTTCATAAGTGAAGGAGAAATAAAATCCTTTACAGATAAGCAAATGCTTAGAGATTTTGTCACCACCAGGCCTGCCTTACAAGAGACCCTGAAGGAAGCCCTAAACATGGAAAGGAACAACCGGTACCAGCCATCGCAAAAACATGCCAAAATGTAAAGACCATCGAGGCTAGGAAGAAACTGCATCAACTAACAAGCAAAATAACCAGTTAATATCATAATGGCAGGATCAAGTTCACACATAACAATATTAACCTTAAATGTTAATGGACTAAATGCTCCAATTAAAAGACACAGACTGGCAAACTGGATAAAGAGTCAAGACCCATCAGTCTGCTGTATTCAGGAGACCCATCTCACATGCAGAGACATACATAGGCTCAAAATAAAGGGATGGAGGAAGATCTACCAAGCAAATGGAGAACAAAGAAAAGCAGGGGTTGCAATCCTTGTCTCTGATAAAACAGACTTTAAACCATCAAAGATCAAAAGAGACAAAGAAGGCCATTACATAATGGTAAAGGGATCAATTCAACAGGAAGAGCTAACTCTCCTAAATATATATGCACCCAATACAGGAGCACCCAGATTCATAAAGCAAGTCCTTAGAGACTTACAAAGAGACTTAGACTCCCATACAATAATAATGGGAGACTTCAACACTCCGCTGTCAACATTAGACAGATCAACGAGACAGAACGTTAACAAGGATATCCAGGAATTGAACTCATCTCTGCACCAAGCGGACCTAATAGACATCTATAGAACTCTCCACCCCAAATCAACAGAATATACATTCTTCTCAGCACCACATCGCACTTATTCCAAAATTGACCACATAATTGGAAGTAAAGCACTCCTCAGCAAATGTAAAAGAACAGAAATTATAAGAAACTGTCTCTCAGACCACAGTGCAATCAAACTAGAACTCAGGACTAACAAACTCAATCAAAACCGCTCAACTACATGGAAACTGAACAACCTGCTCCTGAATGACTACTGGGTACATAACGAAATGAAAGCGGAAATAAAGATGTTCTTTGAAACCAATGAGAACAAAGATACAACATACCAGAATCTCTGGGACACATTTAAAGCAGTGTGTAGAGGGAAATTTATAGCACTAAATGCCCACAAGAGAAAGCAGGAAAGATCTAAAATTGACACTCTAACATCACAATTAAAAGAACTAGAGAGGCAAGAGCAAACACATTCAAAAGCTAGCAGAAGGCAAGAAATAACTAAGATCAGAGCCGAACTGAAGGAGATAGAGACACAAAAAACCCTCCAAAAAATCAATGAATCCAGGAGTTGGTTTTTTGAAAAGATCAACAAAATTGACAGACCGCTAGCAAGGCTAATAAAGAAGAAAAGAGAGAGGAATCAAATAGATGCAATAAAAAATGATAAAGGGGATGTCACCACTGACCCCACAGAAATACAAACTACCATCAGAGAATACTATAAACGCCTCTACGCAAATCAACTAGAAAATCTAGAAGAAATGGATAATTTCCTGGACACTTACACTCTCCCAAGGCTAAACCAGGAAGAAGTTGAATCCCTGAATAGACCAATAGCAGGCTCTGAAATTGAGGCAACAATTAATAGCCTACCCACCAAAAAAAGTCCAGGACCAGATGGATTCACAGCTGAATTCTACCAGAGGTACAAGGAGGAGCTGGTACCATTCCTTCTGAAACTATTCCAATCAATTGAAAAAGAGGGAATCCTCCCTAACTCATTTTATGAGGCCAACATCATCCTGATACCAAAGCCTGGCAGAGACACATCAAAAAAAGAGAATTTTAGACCAATATCCCTGATGAACATTGATGCAAAAATTCTCAATAAAATACTGGCAAACCGGATTCAGCAGCACATCAAAAAGCTTATCCACCACGATCAAGTGGGCTTCATCCCTGGGATGCAAGGCTGGTTCAACATTCGCAAATCAATAAACGTAATCCAGCATATAAACAGAACCAAAGACAAGAACCACATGATTGTCTCAATAGATGCAGAAAAGGCTTTTGACAAAATTCAACAGCCCTTCATGCTAAAAACGCTCAATAAATTCGGTATTGATGGAACGTACCTCAAAATAATAAGAGCTATTTATGACAAACCCACAGCTAATATCATACTGAATGGGCAAAAACTGGAAAAATTCCCTTTGAAAACTGGCACAAGACAGGGATGCCCTCTCTCACCACTCCTATTCAACATAGTGTTGGAAGTTCTGGCTAGGGCAATCAGGCAAGAGAAAGAAATCAAGGGTATCCAGTTAGGAAAAGAAGAAGTCAAATTGTCCCTGTTTGCAGATGACATGATTGTATATTTAGAAAACCCCATCGTCTCAGCCCAAAATCTCCTTAAGCTGATAAGCAACTTCAGCAAAGTCTCAGGATACAAAATTAATGTGCAAAAATCACAAGCATTCTTATACACCAGTAACAGACAAGCAGAGAGCCAAATCAGGAATGAACTTCCATTCACAATTGCTTCAAAGAGAATAAAATACCTAGGAATCCAGCTTACAAGGGATGTAAAGGACCTCTTCAAGGAGAACTACAAACCACTGCTCAGTGAAATCAAAGAGGACACAAACAAATGGAAGAACATACCATGCTCATGGATAGGAAGAATCAATATCGTGAAAATGGCCATACTCCCCAAGGTTATTTATAGATTCAATGCCATCCCCATCAAGCTACCAATGAGTTTCTTCACAGAATTGGAAAAAACTGCTTTAAAGTTCATATGGAACCAAAAAAGAGCCCGCATTGCCAAGACAATCCTAAGTCAAAAGGACAAAGCTGGAGGCGTCACGCTACCTGACTCCAGACTATACTACAAGGCTACAGTAACCAAAACAGCATGGTACTGGTACCAAAACAGAGATATAGACCAATGGAACAGAACAGAGTCCTCAGAAATAATACCGCACATCTACAGCCATCTGATCTTTGACAAACCTGAGAGAAACAAGAAATGGGGAAAGGAATCCCTATTTAATAAATGGTGCTGGTAAAATTGGCTAGCCATAAGTAGAAAGCTGAAACTGGATCCTTTCCTTACCCCTTATACGAAGATTAATTCAAGATGGATTAGAGACTTAAATGTTAGACCTAATACCATAAAAACCCTAGAAGAAAATCTAGGTAGTACCATTCAGGACATAGGCATGGGCAAGGACTTCATGTCTAAAACACCAAAAGCAACGGCAGCAAAAGCCAAAATTGACAAATGGGATCTAATTAAACTAAAGAGCTTTTGCACAGCAAAAGAAACTACCATCAGAGTGAACAGGCAACCTACAGAATGGGAGAAAATTTTTGCAACCTACTCATCTGACAAAGGGCTAATATCCAGAATCTACAAAGAACTCAAACAAATATACAAGAAAAAAACAAACAACCCCATCAAAAAGTGGGGAAAGGATATGAACAGACATTTCTCAAAAGAAGATATTCATACAGCCAACAGACACATGAAAAAATGCTCATCGTCACTCGCCATCAGAGAAATGCAAATCAAAACCACAATGAGATACCATCTCACACCAGTTAGAATGGCAATCATTAAGAAGTCAGGAAACAACAGGTGTTGGAGAGGATGTGGAGAAACACTTTTACACTGTTGGTGGGATTGTAAACTAGTTCAACCATTATGGAAAACAGTATGGCAATTCCTCAAGGATCTAGAACTAGATGTACCATATGACCCAGCCATCCCACTACTGGGTATATTCCCAAAGGATTATAAATTATTCTACTACAAAGACACATGTACACGTATGTTTATTGCGGCACTATTCACAATAGCAAAGACTTGGAATCAACCCAAATGTCCATCTGTGACAGACTGGATTAAGAAAATGTGGCACATATACACCATGGAATACTATGCAGCCATAAAAAAGGATGAGTTTGCGTCCTTTGTAGGGACATGGATGCAGCTGGAAACCATCATTCTTAGCAAACTATCACAAGAACAGAAAACCAAACACCGCATGTTCTCACTCATAGGTGGGAACTGAACAATGAGATCACTTGGACTTGGGAAGGGGAACATCACGCACTGGGGCCTATCATGGGGAGGGGGGAGGGGGAGAGGAGGGAGGGATTGCATTGGGAAGTTATACATGATATAAATGATGAATTGATGGGTGCTGACGAGTTGATGGGTGCAGCACACCAACATGGCATAAGTATACATATGTAACAAACCTGCACATTATGCACATGTACCCTAGAACTTAAAGTATAATAAAAAAATAAAAATGAAAAAAATAAAACCTCACAGTGTCTACTTCTCTGACATCTGTTTCTATTCTCCCCTTAGTTTCTTTTTTTTTTTTTTTTTTTTTTTTTTTTTTTGAGATGGAGTCTCGCTCTGTCACCCAGGCTGGAGTGCAGTGGCCAGATCTCAGCTCACTGCAAGCTCCGCCTCCCAGGTTCATGCCATTCTCCTGCCTCAGCCTCCCGAGTGGCTGGGACTACAGGCGCCCGCCACCTCACCTGGCTAGTTTTTTGTATTTTTTAGTAGAAACGGGGTTTCACCGTGTTCGCCAGGATGATCTCGATCTCCTGACCTCGTGATCCGCCCGTCTCGGCCTCCCAAAGTGCTGGGATTACAGGCTTGAGCCACCGCGCCCGGCCCTCCCCTTAGTTTCTTATACTCCAGCCCCACTGGCTATATTTTAGTTTTTCAAAAGTGCCAAGTATGTTCTTTCCTTGTGGTATGTGTATTAACTTAGCTGTTATCCAGCTCAACAGTTAGTTAGATTAGAGGCTTGCACATCCTGGTGTTCTTGATTTGATTCATTTAGGTATGATGATAAAGGTATGACAAAAAAATTAAAACAAACATATTGAGCATTCCATTCCACAAAAAATATTTATTGGCAGACACAGAGATGTGTCATTTAGGCCTCCCCATTGAGAAAGAACTCAGAACCCAACTGCAAAGAGCCTGGTTAGCTCGCTGTCTTTAGATGTCAGCTTTATCAGGGTCTTCCTCAGCTTTGTAGCTGAAGTCATGCTATTTTTGGAGTGCCCCAGACAATGAGTGAGCAAGGTGATGACAGTTGAGGTCATGCTTTTCTGGGGATGACCTTCAGCCCATGACTGAATAAAGTAATGAGACAATGTATTGGCAATGTGGGACTCCTCTAAAGAGAAACCTTTGAACAAGAGTTCCTTGTTAGGCTGAAAAAATCTTATGATGTCAGAAATGTGATCTGATGGCCTTCCCTATCCATAATGCTTCCACCCTTCTTTCACAAATTTAGGTGTTACTTCCCAATAAGCCTTTTGCACTCATTCTACCTCAGAATATGCTCCCAGGTATCTTGTCCTGCGACCCTACTACATGCTAACTACCTTCTGGACACAGGATTCTTCAGGGAGCAAGGGAACAAAAACGAAATGTATCACACTTAAATTCTAATCAAGAGAGCTAGGATATAAGCAAATATGTAACCAAGAAATATCACGGAGAAAGAATATCTATTAAGGAAATGAGAGGCAATGAGATAGCGGATGCCTGGGGAATTAATTTATATTAACAGATAAGGTGGATAGGATAGCGTTCTCTGAGTAATGACATGTGAGCTGAAATCTAAATGACAAGAAAGCACCGGCCCTTGGAAGACTTGAGAGAAGAATATTGAAGGAGTGAACAGCTAGTGCAACTGCCCAAAGAGGGGAGTGAGTTTAACGTGTTTGAAAAACAGAAAACCAGATTATCTAGAGTGCTTCCCCCATGCTACACCCTGAGCTAAGTTCCTTGCAGTTATTATTTCATTTAATATTCACAGCAATGTGAAGTTGGTGCTTGTATCAGTCAAGCTTCCATCAAGAAACAAAACGTAATGAAAACCTATTTACAAAGGTATGGGGAAAGTTAATGTAACCAAGAAGAGATGGTGAAGCATCCAGGGATCAGTAACACAGGAAGCCAATCCACTGCCCACCTCTTCCCCAACCCCAGGTCTGAAGGGGCAGACCTGAATGATGAATGAAATGAAACCTGAAGCAAACCCAAGCCATAGGAGAGAAGCCACCAGGTTGAAGTGTGGCCTTGTGGAGAGGATCACAGCTACTATCTCACTCATCCCCGCAGCAATGAAGGGAAATACAAACCCTCAAATTCTTGCACCTCACATCCATTCATTTACGGTCACAGCCCCATCAACTAAGCCCAACCAGGAATCCAGCAGAAACACTGCATCAGAGGTCAGCATCCAAGGGCACAGAACCAGGTGGGGAAGGTTGGAAACTGATCTGGGGGGGGCAAAGAAAAGAATTTTACGCAGTATGATTGTCAACTTTATTTTACAGAAAAGGAAACTGAGTCTTTTACTAATTTTAAGATTCATATTTTTTTCTACATTTTGATATCTCTGATGTAGAGATTAGAGATGGACTTTACCATCAGTACAGTGTCCCAGTTTAATTGGCAGCATTTTTTTGTTGTTCTTTCATAGTGTCATATAAAATAACAATATGTTTTCCAATTAACAGAGTCTTTTACTTTATAAACTGTGGTGACCAGCCCAAGGTCAGGCTACTATGCAATGGAACTATGCAAACTTGAAGAAGTACTGGGAACAAGGTTGGAAATAATTTTAAACTATAATTGCTAAATTGACTTCACTCTGGTTTACTAATTTTCCTTCCTTCTTTCCTTTCCTTCCTGCCTTCCTCTCCCTTCCTCCATCTTCTGCTCTTCTTTTACAAAAGAAGACCTTGATTTTGCTTATCCACCCTGATGGGTAACCCTGGCATCTTAAAGCAATGGTCCAGCTCTCTGTCTTCATTGTGGTCATGGTCTACAGACATCGGTGCCACAAGAAGCAAAGGCTGAGTTGGCTTTTTTTTTTTTTTTTTTTTAAGACAGAATAGGGACTTTTTCTCCCCTGCTTTTCACCTGATCTGTAATTCAAGTAGACTAGATACTACTTTCTGTGACTGGCCACTTGGGATTTTACTGTGTTTAAAATCGGAAAACCCCCTTTGAGAAACGTGGCTCTGTTTCCAACTCTTTTTTATCAAAGGAAAAGCCCTGATCCCTTCTGGGCTAGATATATAAATCTTAGCTTATCTACAAAACAAAATTTGAAGAGTGAGCCTAAGGGAACTTGTAGGTTCAAACCTCAGTACAGTCTCTATTTTAACACTGTAGCGAAAGGCTGTTATCTGTGTCAGTTGAAGTCAATTTAGCAATTACAGTTTAAAAATTGCTTTGAAACTTCTAATGACTCAATTGCACATAGAAAGAAAATGCAACTCCTTGGCCACTCATCCAAAATCAGGCTCAACTGGCCCTTCTTCTCCTCTCTAGCTTTCTTGCACTGCCCTGTGCCTGCTGTGTCGTCTGCCTCTCCCAGGTACACAGCAACTGAAATGCCGTCACATTGCTGTACTTCCTCTCCTCATCTTTGCATCACTTCACACTGTCCCATCTCTGCCTTTCTCAAATCAGTGTAAAATAGTGTAGTTGTTTTAATTTTAATTTTTTTAACTGGTTTTCAGTTTCTTGTGACTAGGAAGTAGGTGGCCCTAGAAAGGAAAGGCGGGATATTCCTTTTCTAATTGCACAAAACAAAACACTCGACAGTCATGTGACTCTTTCCTTTGAAGGGACAGAAAATTGAATTATAATCCAAGAAGTTCCCTTTAATCTAATTATTTATGACTTTGTGATTCTATAATTTTCAGCTCCGTTGTGGTTATCTCAGGCATAATAATATTATTCACAAGTGCCCTTAAGAATTCATGCCTCCTGCTTATCCCTTCCACGTGTCACTCACCCCAGTGATTTCTCCCACCTCATGACAAAAACATATGACTGTTACATGAAGTTCCAAGTGTCAGAATTTTAACAATATTCTCCATTTCCTTAGCTTTCAAGAGTCACATTTGCCAGGACTTCACTTAAAGGTGCCCACATTGCCTAACAGTAACTAATCACTGAGTCAAATTTTAAATAGATCCTTCAAGGCAGCTTCTTTTGTCACACAAAGAAATACACATATTCTTATCTGTGGAGAAAATGAGCATAGTCATCCATAAAAGGAACAGTAAATTGTAAAATAAGGTGTTTGGTTGTTACCCTTTGGCAAAGACAATGATCAAATAAACAAAAAAGTTAAATGCAGAAAGTGATGGAATTTTGGTAATCCTTTGATTAAGACTCCTAGGATTGTGGGTTGGATGATTAATAGAATCTGGATATTAAGAATCTTTAAATGATCATTTTGTGAATAATTCGTGTTATAAATGCATGCTAGGTTTTCATGTGGTCAGCAATCTTGTCAGTGATAGGGCAAGGAAGACACTTGAAGATCTATTGAAATCATTGTTCTCAAAATCAGCCTGCTGGTTTTATTTGGTTTTAGGGAAAACTATACATCTCATAAATGATAGATCTGTCCCTGACATAAAACAAAAGGGACAAAATTTTGAAAATTGGCTCTAAGGCACTGTTATTAATTGTCCATTGCTATACAGCAAACTATCCCAAAACTTACTGGCGTAAGCAATGATAAATGTTATCTCATGCAGTTATGAGGTTTAGAACTTTGGGGACTGAGTAGCTAGTTATTCTGCCCAGGAAATAACTAGATCTTGCAGTCAAGATGTTGGTTAGGGCTATGGTTATCTAGAGGTTTGACTAGAGCAGAATGATCCACTTCTAAATTGGTTCACTCACAGGGCTGGCATGCTGGGGCTGGTTGTTGACAGGTTTATGGTCCTCACTCTACAGACCCTTTCCTAACACCGAGAATCCTTAATATATGGCAATTTGCTTCTCCCAGAGGTTAGATCAAATGATGAAGAAACTGAGGTGGAAGCCCCAGTGTCTTTTATGACCTTGTCTCAAAAGTCATATGTCATCATTTCCACAATATTCTATTAGTTGCTTAAATCAGCCCTATTTATTGTTGGAGGGGGCTACACAAGGGTTTACACTGTGGGTCATCTTGACAGCTGGCTGCCACAATTATTCATTTAATTCATCAATACATTGATCAAGTTTTGCTGAGGGCTAATTATGCAGAAGTATCTGGACTAGGCTCCGGCAATAGTAGCAACAATTTTTAAATTTATCTAACAAATATATTTTGGGCATCTACTATGTGCTAGGTGCTCCTATACGCATTGAGGTTTTTGCAAAGAACAAAACAAATCAGCTTCAGCTTCCTTGAAGCTTACATTTTAGTTAGGGTGAGGAAACACAATAAAAAATGTATAATATATCAGGAATAAGCCTGTATACTAAAAGCAGACTAAGAAAGATAGAAGAGTAAGTCCTATTTAATATAGGTGGTCAAGGAAGATTCCTGTGACAAGGTGACATTTAGCAAGAACCTAACTAAAGTTGGGGGTGGGAGTTGAATGCTTCAGGTAGAGGAAACCTTCAGTGCAAATATTGGTGGAAGGATGGATACATAGAAGAGTAAAACAAGAAGAGCCTACAAGAAGTCGTTTATAAAGATGTACTAAACTAAAAGTTAGGGCTATTACTAGACTTTAAGTCACCTGTGAATCTTTTCTGTTTTACTCTTTTAAAATCTACATTCAACATTTAAAGCCCATCTAACGCACAATTATTTTCTCACCATAAAACTCAAACACAGTTTTTAAACATTAGTTTTCATTCATCTCATATTGGCTGGAGTGGCTCCAGCAGGCCATTCTGAGGAACCACTCCACATTCCTCCGGACTCCAGCTGAACCACTATTCTCTTTGGTAGATTATCACTTAATCTGCTTCTAAGATCCAAGCCATCTACCAGATTTTTGCCTCAAAATATGATGGAACCTTTATCCTCAAGTTCCTTATTACATGTTTTCAAAGGAAGAAATCTCCACTATCCTTTCCAAATGCTATTTCTTCCACCTATACTTTAGATAGCACCCTTTCATGTCTTCTAGAATAGCAGTCCCCAATCCTTTTGGCACCAGGGGCTGGTTTTGTGGAAGACAGTTTTTCAACAGACAGGGGAGGGAGGATGATCTCAGGATGAGACTGTTCCACCTCAGATCATCAGGCACTAGTTAGATTCTCATAAGGACCACAGAACTCTCATAAGGAACTGCACGCACAGTTCACAATAGGGTTCATGCTCCTGTGAGAACCTAATGCCACTGCTGATCTGACAGGAGGCGGAGATCAGGCAGTAATGCTCACTAGCCCGCAGCTCACTTCCTGCTGTGTGACTTGGTTCCTAACAGACCAGTGACCGGTACCAGACAACACAGGACAGCAGGGGTTGGGGACCCCTGCCCGAGAACTTCAGCTCTTGGCCACCACTTCCCACCTATTTCTTTCTGTCTTATTTTCTTCCTCATTACTCACTGCTTCTTTCCCTCTGTTGAAAACGTTCTACTGTCTATACCGTAGTTAGCAAATAATTATTTCTTCATCCTGTTACACGTAGGCCATAATTTTTAAAGAGCCAACAGAATCATCTGAAATGTTGAATAAAAATGTAAATTTCCCATTTCTGCCCCAGATATACTTAAGCAGATTTTCCAGGGGGTGGGTCCAAGGGTTTATATTTGAAAAAGTTACCCAGATTTTTCTGATGAGCACCTGTGTTGCAGAACTACAGGTCTTTACTCTTTGGTTTCTTTTCTTATAAGATGTTAATTCATTTTCCTGCTGCATTCTAATTCTTAATCTCTTCGCTATGAAAGTTAATTTCAGAGCATTTCAGTAGTGTCTGGATATTCAAAGCCAATGGCCTCAGTCTGTATCATGTTTGTATTTACTTCATCATTTCATCTTACTGACTGTCATCATCTTCCTGAAACTTTTCTTCTCTCTCAGGTTCTATAACACTGAGATCACACAGTTAAGACATTAGAAATAGTTTCTATAAGTAGTGAAGTTTGATTTTTTTATGCAATAAGCAATCTCATTTAGTTATAAATTATTACCTGCACTTGCTTCTCAGTCATTGGCTAGTGATTTTTTTTTTTTTTTTTTTTTTTTTTTTAGTTTTTTAAAGTGTCTAAATAGAACCGATGATATCCCTTCCCCTCCATCCTCAGCAAGCTCCATCTTAGGAGGCCCAGATGAAAAGAAAAAATAGTAAGACGGCAAAAAACACAAGACCCATGGCCTTCTCACCCAGGTTATCCAGGGATCCCCAAATCCCTAATTTCCCTAGTCCCTCTCTTTTCTCCCCTCTAAAGTAGAGTTGAGTGATGTAATGAAAGCTGTGATTGATTGTGGCTAGCAAAGCACACAGGACTCTGGAATGGAATCAGTTCTACCATAAATTATGCTGTGTGACATTGTATAGGTTTCCTGATCTCTCTGGACTTCAGTTTCCACCATGTGAAATGAGGAGATTAAATTGAAAACCTCCAACTTCTGTTACAAATAAAAATTAAAATGAAGATAATTGCAATGCTTTTAAAAGAAGACTAGATAAATTTAATATATTTTCTTTCATCCTTTAAGAGAAACTCAGCTAATCCTTTATAATAGCATATTTTATGAAAGGCACTGTATTTCAGACTCTGAGGAAGAAAATAATAAACTATTGCTTGGCTCTGGAAAAGTATATGTGAAAAAATGAAAAACGGAAACAATGCATACAAATTATGTAATTAGTTAACCTCTTGGTTTGTTAATAAGAGGAAAAAAATCCTGACAGGAAGTGTAGCTTACACTCTGAGAGGTCAGGCTGCTTCTGACCCAGAACTTGAAACGTCCAAGTCAAGTGTTTACTCCAAATGGAATATGGGTTGAAGTGCTGGGTTGAGACAACAAGCTGTTGGGACATTTCTTGCCTGGCACACCCCTTGGAGTGTCATTTAGCCTAGTATCATCCATGGGAGTTAGAAGCCTTAAAAAATAGCTCAGGTGCTGACCAAATCAAAATTTTAGAATAGCTTAAAACCACCCAGACTTCTGTGAATTCTCCAGACTGACCAGAATTATGACATTATCCAGTGCGTATTTCCAATACTGAGTGCTAAAGATAAAAGTATGGATAAAGTACTGTGATTTCATTCTAGATAGAACCAGTTTTGCTCTTAGACCTAGGCAGAAGAGGCAAAAGAGACTCCTACCTTGAGTCCTCAATTTTAGAGGGTCCCTCACATTAGACGGTCCCTCATTAGAAGGTCCTGCTCTTGCCTTCCTTGGGCTGTGCTCTTACCTTCAAAGTAGTCAAGGGAATGTGCCACCCAGAGTTAGTGGTCCCCAGCCTTTCTAGATTGTACTTCAGATATGACAACCCCAGAATTCCTTACCCAACTTGTTCCAAGCCAGTGTTCAGACTTGTATAGACCTCTTGTCTGGTCCGTCCCTCTGAGGATGAATCTATGCTGCCATGCTGCCAGTGTGTGCTCCCCTGGGCTAAGATTTGGCCAAAAGGTGGCTATTTTCAGGGCTGTGGATAAAGCTTGAACATGCTTATTGGGGTGTCCACATGCATGCTGGGGTGTGGCCCCTCACAGTGTAAGAGAGATGCAAGGTCATGCACCCCAGGAAGGAGGCCGGGTTCTAACATAGAGCTTGGAACTTGGAGAGATCTGAGAATTCTAAATGCAAACCCTATTTTCCAGATCATTTTGAAGGTTTTTATGTCAAGGTAGCAAAAGTATAAATTTTATGTATTGAAAGTACATGTTAAATACTTGGCATATGATGCGAAGACCTCCATCTATACTTTTGCTCTGTGCTCTACAAGTGTTCTGGGTGGGCCTGAGTAACTAAATTTCCATATAAGCACCAGAAAAAGTTAGATGGTACATTTGCTCCAGAGCACTTACCCTTAGTCTCTTCACCTGGACTAAGGCCCTTTAACTTCCCTTGGAAAAACTCAGATTGACACAAAATATGAAAGTATGTCTCACACAGAAGTACAGACTTTATTGGTGTTTTATGCTTTGTAGAGTCAACTGCTTTGCTAATGATACTAAATAAACAACAGTGGTCACAGGTATGACAGTTGATGCCTGCGAGGTCAAGTTCCCTATAGTAACTTACACGCATTGTCTCTTAAAATAGTCCTATCTAGCATTCCAGAGGTTCACTTGGTTTGGGAAATGTTCATATCCTAGTCTTAATCCTCAAATGCCTGCCTATCAATTCAGTCTTACACTCATCAATTCTGTGGGCAGCTGTTTAAGCAAATACTACTGTGGAAATCCATTCAAGGGATTATTTTTACACAGCTGTTTGCAAGCCGAGGTAGGTTTTAATGGAGATGAAAGTCATCTGGATTATCTCATGAGTGTAAACCTGTTACTATTGTTTTCATTGACTGTGGATCTCTGGTGTAGGTTCTATAGTTATAGCCCAATTAAATATTGTTGCCCTATAAATCAGTGCTATGCAACATATCTAATCACTTTAGGGAGGTTTTGAGTGGGCTGAAACTGACTAGAGGTTAAGATCCAAAAGAGTTTGTTATTTTTCCTTTGACAGTAAATTCCAAGGTTTTTTTTTCTCTTAAAGTACAGAACTGAATGAATAAAAACAGCACATGGTGTTCAATCCTTTGTGGCTCATTAAAGCAACTGAAACTTTCCCCAAAGTTCTAAAAGTGCTAATCTACAAGAGTGGCAAATTCACCTGTCTCTGATGGGGGCCAAGTTGAAGGGATTTAAGTTACTGAGACATTTGAGCCTCTGTTTAACCTCTAGTGATTTATATTCATTATTTTTTTAAAGCACTGTGTTGCAAACAGTACTGGTTAGGCCAGTTTACAACCTCTGCCTCAGGGGTGACCTACATGGTATGATTTGTGATTTCAAGCACATTGAGAAAATTCCTTTGGCCTTAAATAGCTCACCTATGTGACCAAAACAATTACTTGAAATTCCATTATTACAAAGCCATTCTTTTAGATTAACCAATCTCTCTCTTCATAAACTTTAGAAGGGAATAAAAGAACATTTAGGCTAGGCATGGCTCAAGCCTGTAATTCCAACACTTTGGGAAGCCACAGCAGGTGGATCATTTGAACTCAGGAGTTCAAGACCAGCCTGGGCAACACGGCAAAACTCTGTCTTTACCAAAAATATAAACAATTATCCGGGCATGGTGGTGCACACCTGTGATCCTAGCTACTTGGGGCTGAGGTGGGAGGATTGCTTGAGCCTAGGCGGCAGAGGTTACAATGAGCCAAGATCATACCACTGCACTCCAGCCTGGGTGACAAAATGAGACCCCATCTCAAAAAAAAAAAAAAAAAAAGTACTTTTTGTCAAGTATTTTTGGTCAAGAATTTCCTCCTCCATGAGTGTTTGGGGTCCCGGTGTGGAAGGAGATAGAGTACATTTGCTACAAAGAAGCACAAAAAGAGATTAGGAAACAGAAAGAATGTTCTCTTAAAAAAAAAAAAAAAACTTCCCATATTTGTGCAGCTTTGATAGGTCAGGCGTTTTTAAGAAAGTATGTCATTCGTTTTTCAAACAACATTGCAATTTAGTCATCAGAATTCTTGTTGCCCATAGGAGGAAACAACCTAGGAGCAATTAAGTGGCTTGTCAAAGATCACACAGTTAGTAACAAATGCAAAAAGAAACGAAATCTCAGTTATAATTTTTTGCAAAGGCTGTTTCACTGGCCTAAGCGTGTGAAAGGAAAATAAATCTCGGGGACCTCAAAATCACTAAGCCAAGAGAAAAGTGAAGCTGGGAACTATGTCAGGCAAACCTGCCTCCCATTTTATTCCTAAATAAGGTAGCTACAAAGATAAAGCTACAGAATGCCCTCACAATTTGCCTACAAGGAAATTCCCTGTAGGCCTCAAGATCTTTACCCTAAAACAGTTCTCTTGAATTTCACCCTGGCAATGTAAACCGATCGCTGATCTGCACAGGTGTGGGACAGAAAGTAATCCCTCTGCTCACCTGAGATAAATGCATATTTGATTGCTTCCTCTGCGCTATTGTTTATGTAAAAATGCAGATTCACTGAGCCAGACTAAATTGTGTATTCAGTGAAAGGCTGCTCAAGGACTTAAAAGAGTGCAACCTTCTGTCTCTTATCTACCTATGACCTGGAACTCCACCCTCCACCCTTTGAGTTGTCCTGCTTTTCCAGACCGAATCAGCGTGCATCTTACATATATTGATTGCTGTCTCATGTCTTTCTAAAACATATAAAAGCAAACTGTACCTCGACCACCCTAGGCACATGCTGTCAAGACCTTCTGAGGCTGTGTCATGGGTGCATCCTTATCCTTGGCAAAATAAACTTTCTAAGTTGGTTGAGACCTGTCTCAGATATTTTGGGTTCACATATACAAACTAACATTCAAATCTAAATTATTTTGTTCTATGTTCCTTTTACTACACTAGCATTTCCTTGTCTAAGTCATGTAGTGTGAGTAAATTTGTGATTTTCTCTGCTGTGGATAATTATAGCTTCAATTAACTGAGTACTTGATGTGTATGATAAACATGTGGGCTCTGGAGCCAGGTGGTCTGGATTCAAGTCTCAGTTCCAGAAATTACTGGTTGTATGATTTGGAACAAATTACTTACTCTCCTCAGATGTCATCTATAAATGGGGATAATACTCTTACTTACATCGTGGGTTACTATGAGGATGAATTTAGTAATTACATAAAAAGTGCATAGAACAATTCCTAGCATGTAAAAACTGCTCAATAATTCTTAGCTACTGTACTTATTGCCTTATTAAATCCTTCCAAAAACAGTCTTAAGGAAATGTTTTCCTTATTTATAGGTACATAAACTGGATTCAGGAAAGTGAGGTGACTTGTTCAAGATCATCTAGACAGAAAATTCAAAGCAAGAACACTACTCTACTTTATATCAAAGTTTGGGATACACTTGGCTGCAAGGTTGAAATGGCACCTGCAAAACTGATAGAGGAGATATTTAATATTCAGGACTGGCCTGCATATAGGTGAAGAGCTGAAAAAAGTCTCATGCATACAAAATGATTTCAAAGTTTTGAAAGCCACTGCCAGTTCAAATGGTCATGGCTGTGAGCATCCACCTGTACATCTGTTTCCAAAAGACAGCATAGTTGAGACAAAGCCTTCAAGTAGAGCACTGATTGAGTGAAGTACGGAAGCAGCACAGATGGGTGAGGCTGGGCAAACAGGGCATTAGGGGACAGTTGGCTGAGGAAGCAGGACTCAGGCAATGGTACTAATACGGCTAGACTTTATGTCCCCATCCAAATCTCATCTTGAATTGTAAGCCCCGTAATCCCCAGGGATTGAGGGAGGAACCAGGTGGAGGTAATTGAATCATGGGGGCAGTTTCCCCCATGCTGTTCTCATGATAGTGAGTTCTCACGAGATCTGATGATTTTATAAGGGGTTTTTCCCCCCCTTCACTCAGCACTTCTCCTTCCTGCTGCCTTGTGATAAAGGTGTCTGCTTCTGCTTAGACTCCACCCTAACTGTAAGTTTGCGGAGGACACCCTAGCCATGCAGACCCGTGAGTCGATTAAACCATTTTTCTTTATAAATTACCCAGTCTTGGGTATTTCTTTATAGCAGTGTGAGAATGGACTAATACAGGGACCATACAGCACATACTTTGTAATGTTTGTCTTAGGCTCAGCACTGAGTCAGTGAAACAGCAACCCAGATTTTCAGCTGTAAGAGATACTTTCACAACATGCTTCCAAGCAGATCTTCACAAGCCATCTCCACAGCCTTATGCAGTGAAGATTATTGCCTTTCTCACAGTCTTATTCCCATTTTCCAGATAATGAAGCAGAAATGTAGAAGAATTAAATTAACAATGCAAGGCCACAACTAGAAAGTTGCTGAAAGGGTACTTGTACCTGGAGTCTTTTGGTATCAAAGCCCCTCTTTTCATGACACCAGGCTGCCTTTCACATGCCAGTTGCCGAGTACTTTATATTAGGAAACAGACATGTAGGGCTAGATATTTGCATGAGTAGTGGATTCCAAATTATCTGTTGATTTTTCTAGTTTATAATCTCATTATGGAAGTGGCTTCTGTTAAACCACTGTATTAGCTTTACTGAGGTTTGTCTTTATTCACTCTTGTATTAGGTGAGTAAAGACTAAACCTCAAAAAACTCTTAACAATAAGTTTCTACTAATTTAATATAACGTTAAATTGCTCGTAGAAGCTGAATATATCTTGAGAGCCTGAAATTTGATCAAAGTTTTCCAGGGTTTTTTAACTGCGTGTTCATAAAATTTAACAAGCCCCACAATTTGTAGCTTCTGACAAAGTCTCTCTGCAAGGAATAATGAATTAGAGACATCGAAAAGTCTATTACTAAAAATCTTTGTAATTCTACATTGTCATTCAAAGGAATTGCAATCCCAGAAGAGTCAAAAATTCAAATGAGCCGAGTACAAACCATTTATTTCACTGCAGTGCAATGGCAAGTCAAAGCAATGGCAAGTCCAAGAGTGAGGATAAAATATTTCAGTTTGTATGGAAACAATCAGATTCCTTTCTTCCCTTGAGATTGGATACATAATTAAAAATAGGACATAATTACTGTTCTTTTGTATTTGAAAGAAAATTCAGCAAGCAAATGGCAGCTGGAAGAATTAATCTGCAGGTGAAGACAACTTGCAACTTGGGAGGTAACTGCCACATTATTTATTCTGCGTTATGAATTAGGCACCAGATGAGTACCATATTCATATACATAATAAGTAACAGCTCATTTGTATAATAAGCAAAAGGAAGCTATTTTGACCTCTCAAATTATCATTAAGTTAGCAAAAGGCAAAGATAACTTTAGCAAAAACATTACCTGGATTGTGAGCCCCAAACTGAAATGAAGTTTACTAATTCACCCTCCCAATGGAAAACAATTTTTATTTAAATGTAAGTACAGTTTTTTTAATATATATAACTTACAATCTACTTCCACAAAGGATTTGACACAGTCTAACTCCACTCCAAAAAGAAAACTAGGATATGAGGCAAACTAAAGTTTGAAGGTATGCTTGTGAGCAAACTTATAATCCCACCCACAATAATTCTAAATCTTTGTATTTTCTTAAATGAAAGAACAAAATAGCTGAATGACAACATCAAAATATTATCTGAATCTAAATCTAAAAAATGAATGTATTTTTCAATCTGCTCATAGTTCAGTGACCAAATAGTCACTTTTGTTCACAGGAGGGAATTTCATGTTTTCTTTTGAGTTTTTAGTTCTGTTATACTCTGTAATATTAACTGTTAATGTCCAAAAAAAAAAGAAAAGAAATCATGTCTTCTTCCTTTCTCTGACACATTGGTAGAACACATTTCCAGAGTTTCTGTATCTAGGTAGGGCTGGCTAACTAGTTCCATTATGAGTGTGAGGGACAGAAGTGATATTTTGTCACTTCTGAGCTAAGGCAAGTGTGCTTTCTCTAAATACTGTCTTCTCCCCCATTCACCAACTGAGTGCTGAAAAGGCAATCCCTAAAGGCTTTAGCGTAGTGGTTCCCAAAATGTGGTCTCTAGACCAGATCAGCATCAGCATCACTTGGGAACCTGTTCAAAATGCAGGTCTTGGGTCCTACCCCAGACCTACCAAATAAGAAACTCCGGAGGTGGGGCTCAGTGTGGCTGGTGCCCAGCAACATATTCAAGCTTATGTACCTGGCATTTGAGGTCTGGGCATGGAAAAATACTGAGGCACTGTGTGTATGTTATTTGTGAATGGGAATGTAACTCCTTGACCCTGAAAACAGGACAAGGTGTGGAGTGTGTGATAAGGAACGCTGAAAACAGCCTCCTGAGAATGCTGTTTGAGTGCTTTTACAAGGACGTAGGTGTCTCACAACCTGACCTCAAAAAGCCATCTAGTGGATGTTTGTAGTTTAACAAGCCCTTTCAATAAATACTTGGAGGAGGGATTTTGGGGTGGCACGTGCTCAGAAGAGCTGTCCCCCTCCCCGCTCAGCTGGAATTGTCTGAGAACTCATTCTTGGTGTTCACTGCAAGCTATAAGCTTAGCAGCCCAGGAATATGTGTATTAACATGCCCTCTAGGTGGTTCTGAAACACACTAGTATTTAAGAGCCACTGTTCTATTAATAGATAACATTAAGACCATGGGTTAGTAGGAGCCTGGGTCCCTGTATAACTACATGGAGCAGAGACTTCTGTCACCCTTCCTACTCATTGGACAGTGACACAAGGCAAATTTTGTATTGCATTAAGCTTCTGAGATCTTCAGGTTACTTCCTATAGCAGTTAGTCTATCCTGATTAATACAGCTCCCTGGTCATTTTTCTATTGCTTTTGGTCAATGTGACACACTCTCTTTTTGTGCTAGTCACTACAAGTCTGTTGGGAATGACAGAGAAGAAATAAGCCAGCACACTGCTAAGTATTGTTTTCTCTCGGGCTTTGCTATTTTATCTCTTGACTTTCATGTATTGTTTTCTTTGTCTGGATTGTTACCTACTGCTCATGTAGCAAAATATTACTCATCCTTCAAGCATCTCCACATCTGTAAAATCTTAAGATACCTTTATATGGTAAGAGAAGCACCTTTTACATGCTCTTACAGAATTTTTTGCCCTTCAGAAACCTGAGGTTCCCTAATATGAGACAAACATTTAAAACATCAAAAATTGACAAAAAATGACATGACACTCTTTATTCTTTATAGTTGATAATTTTACATTTTTATCCCCCCATTCTTGTAAGTTTTCTTTTGAAGAAATGCTTTCCTTCCACTCCAAATACGTATTTCCATCGAATTTGTCACTTAGTTCTGTTCAGATTCCTTCCCTAGAATTTTTCTAAGTAGGTTTATTGGAAAATGTTTAACCATTATCTACATCACAAAGTTGCGACCCTGGACTGGGATATGAAAAAAATTGGTCTGCTATAAGGAAGAATGAGGCAAGTAATCAGACAATACAGTGTCAGTTCTGACAATACTCTAGCCCCTGGATCCAGTCATTCCTGAAGTTGGATCCACTCTCTGTGGTTTAGATATTTAAGACAGTAAATTCTTTTCTTTTTCTTCAGATAGTTCAAGTTGAGTTTCTATCACTGGTTTTCAGAAGCTCCCTAGTGCTATAAATACGGGAATAAATACAGTTATTTCTAAAAAGAGGTAGGTCTTGAGCTGAAGAAGGGGAAAGAGACCTAGAAGAGTAGAAAGGAGGGGAAAATAGATTCTTTACCCATGGCAAGGAGACACAGTCTAGAAAAATGTTAGATGGGCCGGGCGTGGTGGCTCATGCCTGCAATCCCAGCACTTTGGGAGGCCGAGACAGGCGGATCACCAGGTCAGGAGATCGAGACCATCCTGGCTAACACGGTGAAACCCCATCTCTACTAAAAAAATACAAAAAACTATCCGGCGAGGTGGCGGGCATCTGTAGTCCCAGCTACTCTGGAGGCTGAGGCAGGAGAATGGCGTGAACCCGGGAGGCGGAGCTTGCAGTGAGCTGAGATCTGGCCACTGCACTCCAGTCTGGGCGACAGAGCGAGACTCCGTCTCAAAAAAAAAAAAGAAAGAAAAGAAAAATGTTAGATGAATGAAGAAAATCATCTCAGTTAAGATAGGGCAGTACTCCCCAGATCGTGTCCTTCATTTAATATTTTCCTGATTTTTGCTTTTCTCTAACACATCTATGATACTGGGATTTAAAATATATACATTAAAAAATAGTCGTTCTAAGAAATAATATCCGCAAAATTAGGAGTTGATTTGCTAGTTTCATATACATAGATGTTAATGGTTTAAAACTTATTTGTTGATCTAACCTCATTATGTGTGTTACAAATCATGCGAATAATAGACTTTGGGAAATACTAAGAGAATTAAGTCTGCTGAAGGTTAGAAGGGAAGGGTAGAGTAAGTGGCAAAGGGGGAAATCATATCTTGAATTTAGCATATCTTGAATTTAGCCAGCTTGGGAGCAACTTTGTTGCCTTCAGTTGATAAACTAAATGGGGGTTATGATGAATGCAACAGACAGGAGCCCACATGATATATGCAGATTTCACAAGACTGCTGAAGGGCCATGTCAGTGGTTAAAACATTAACATACTTCCATGCAGGCTGGATAGCAGCCATTACTCAGAGCCTCCAAAGTGTCCCAATACCCTGGCTACCTTGGCCCCACCTCATTACTCTCTGGACTGTCCCATGATCCAGCAATGAAAGAGGCAGTGCCAGCACAGCTGGAAGACTTCAGGACCCAAGGCCAGCCCTATGGCCAACTTCCATCCTGATTGGTTGGTGTTCTTGCCAACTGTAAAAATAATTTAAAACTCCTAGAATTATGTGTCTATTACTGTATGGAACGCAATGGATTGCATTTATTGGTTGTCTGTTTTCTGATTATCACTAGTCTAAGGACAAGAACTATATTCGTCATTTTCTCCAGTGTCTAATACGAATAGTGTTTTGCAGTTGAAAAGAGGATAGAAGATGGTCAGAATGGAGGACCTACATTTCCTGTTGTTTGACCACCTATTTCCTGTGCTATACAAAGCCATTCGTAACTAGGAAAGAAGCAGTTTATGGTTTTGTTTTAAATCTGTAAAAATATTTTTTAAATTATACTGTTGGCTATCTGTCCTAATATGTTTTTACTGTATTTTCCTTCAGAAATGGATATTAATTTCTAGTTTATATTCTACTTTCCACATCTGCCATCTTCTTTTACATTATTGTCTCTTATCATGCATCCTCCATTGTGTTCCTGGAATCTACCTGTGGTTTCACTAATATGATTCCTCACAGGACTTCTAGGCTTTTTAGTGCCACTGCTTTCAACCTGTGTACTTCTCAAATTCAACCTGGTCTATACTTGCCATTTCTTTTTTTTCATCTTGTTAAGGATAGTTAATAGTTCTTACTTGAGCATTTCCTTTTGGGGTTTATTTTCTGCAGTTTTCTTTTTTCTTTTGCTGTGGGCTATTTTCTCAGTGTGCTTGCATTACTCGCAATTTCATGTGTCTGGGATGCAAGGGACCGAGGTTCCAGGAACAGCATTACAGATGAGTCTAGATTGACTTGATTGAGCTGTGGGTTTAAGAGTGGGATAAAAAGTAAGATAGGAAGTTAACATTGAGTGATGAAAACAGAGTCAAGATCTAAGGACAAAATGCAAACAAAACAGTAGTGTAAAGACAGAGGCAGAGACCTGGTATAAAACACTGAGACAGAAAACTAAATGGCTTTGGAATGGAAAAAAGGGGGTTGAGTCTTAAATCTGAGACACTACAGGAAATTACTAAATGTACTGGGCAATGTAGACAAGAGGAGAAGCTGGGTTAAACGAGAAATCCTGCCTGTTGCTGAAGTTTATGCTGGAGGACCTGGGACAGGGCCATGTGGTTTCTGGCAGAAGTCCTTCTTGAGATGATGTCTATAGCTCAGGTTGGCTATCAGGGTTGCCTCAATCCCACTGACCACAGATAGGAATGTGCCCACTTACATTTATTTTGGAAATTGCTGAATTGTTTCCTTCCTTTGGATGATTCTACAGGTGTTTTAATAAAAAGAGGGAAAGAATTCTTAGGAGTTTTGATTCACTCCACCGTTTTCTGTCAATTCTCAAATTTTACTCAAAGGTGTATGTCTTTGTAAGTCACATGAGAAATATGAGTAGAAAACATAAACTCCTATTACTGTGTGTAATATGCTACAAATATACTTCCCCTACAACCACTCCTAGAACAGACTAGAATTAATTTGAGACATCTAGCATTCACAGATCTAGACTGTTTGCAGAAGATGGCTAATAGAAGTATCAGTTGCCCAAGCAACTTATGGAAGCAAAAGGAAGTAGAATAAAACTATTAGATCACTTTGGACTTTCCAAAGGCATAAAATAATAATCTTTTAAAGATATAACTAGAAAACTTTGGTATTAAATTTCTAGCACTGGTGCCATTTAAAGACTAGACATTTAAATGAAACGTATTTTTCAGGGAACTTTAGAAAAGCTAATATGTTAGAGAAGAAGTATTAAGATAAGGGTCAAGGAAGCTTTCAACAGAATGTGCTTTACTGGGACAAAAAAATTGCTGTCTAGCCCTACCCTCAATCAGCACAGGAGACAACCTCAGGGATTTATAAGAAATACAAACAGAACCTTGAATCAGCAACTCTTGGACTTCAGAAAATAGTCTTCCAAAGTCAGAGCCTGATTTTCATTCCACAGTGCCCCATCTAACTTCTATTTTACAACGAAATTTAAAATTACATCAACAGATTTGGTACACAGCATATGATGGATAGCCACTGAATATACACTAAAACAAGTCATAGGCCAACGAGAAGTTAGATTAGAAGTTTTGTAGTTAGTAAACACCAACTAGTCTTTCTAAGAATGGAGGAATACTTCCTTTATTTCATTCATAAATCTTTCCTTCAGAACTTGCTCCCACTTGGGGACCGTTTTTCCTAGCACTCATCTGTTGATCCAGCCATCTGTCTATCCATCCATCCAATAGCTTTCAAGAATGTAGTATGTGCCAATCCTTCTGTGTGTGGCTGGCATACAATGAAGAATAAGAATAAGACAGATTCTCTTCTTATCTGTGACTTCTGAAATGTAACCACCTTCACCTCCCCAGATTCTCAGCTTCTTTCCCTCAGCACAGGGAGCTCTCTGAGCTCTCTCTGTGTTCTCCCTTCTTGTACTGCATGCTGTAAACCCTCTCAAGGCAGTGAACTGATATTACAGTTTCGCCTCTCTCAATGATCACTGCCCTTACTATCTAATTCCAGTATCTCAAAAACTATTGTTTCATATATTTCACCTGCTTTATTTTGGTTGTTTTTCTCCCCAGAAGGTAAATTCAGACCCTGTTAATTTATTTGGTTTGAAGCAGATGTCCACCATTGAGTTTTGAGAATTCTTTATGTATTTTGGACATGAGTCTTTTGTCATACACATGATTTGCAAATATTTTCTACCAACCTATAGTTTATCCCTTTATTCTCTTGACTCTGTGTTGGGTAGAGAAAAAGTTTTAATTTTGATGTTCAACTTGGTGTTACACTTAAGAACTCTTCCCAACCTCAGTTCAGAAATGTTTTCTCCTTCACATTTGCTACTGTTCAAGTATTGTTTGTTTCATTCTATTTCAGTTGTGTGCATGAGGAAAAATTATCTTTGTTACTGAATTGTGATAACTACCTCAAACCAGGCATCCATTCTGGGCTATATTCCTTAGGGATTTTGACACACCTGTAATTATCTGAGTCTCCACTGGATGTCAATACTGCTTAAGGAAAAGCAGTTCAGACATCATCTTGGGTGTACAAAACAATACATGCTTTTAAGAGACATTAGGGTGGAATAGTTAGAAAAGAGACTAGAAAAAGTGAAATACACAAAGAGGAATATCTGTCCTTTGGTCCCACAATAAATGTCAGAGTGTTGGCTTACAGTTCGGAAATTCACAGCAGTGTTGAACCCCAAAGTTGGAAGCCTGAATTGTGTTTTTCATTCTATTTTGGCTTTTTAGTTCCTGACATAACAAAACCACATTTTTGGTTGAATTATTTATCTAATTTTCACAAGGTATTTTACTGAACTAGAATTAGAGGGTCAATCATAATTTCAATTCATTTCAATTTCATGTCTTCTGTTCACTTTCCAAACATGTACAAATTGCAACCATTATGAGGTAGAAAAGGATGACTTTGTTAAGAAAATTGCCGGGGCCATTTTGGTCATGGCCAAGGATGTCACTGAAGGCAGCAATATAGAACAGGGCCCAAAGAGTACAGTGACCTTTGATCATACTCCTGAGCAGATTTCATTTCTAGGAAGAACTGGTCTATTCCAGGACTAAAATAAGATAAAAAATGTGGATTTACATTGTTTTTTCCTTCTCTTAATACGCCACAAAATTGCAATTTGAGGCTTACAAGCTTTAAGAATTGGATTCTAGATATATTCTTTAGTTTTCTCATTTTGAAGTCAGTAATCACACATCTTATTGTTTTTATAAAACCATATCTTTCTCTCAGATGACTAATTTTGAAATAATATACAATATTGTTACTATATTCTGAAGGCGGGACACAGGGATATGGGACTGATCAGGTTCTTTTAGTGAGGAAGTATCAGTGCATATTTTATGAAATATCTTAAATGTGCTATACAAATGTAGTCAACAAGGCTGCCAACACAACATAAAGGTGAGTTTATGCTTATCATTGACTAACATTGCACTAGATGACTCATATTAAAAATAGTAAATCATATTTAAAGCAGATGAAATTTTTGAGTGCACAATTTTAAAAAGTTCTAACATTTGGAAAAGGATACCCAAAATAAAGTTTAAGATATGGGAATAATCTGAACAAGCAGAATTATCTCTTAAAAGTAAGGCTCTGTTTTAATAAATATTTTGTATTCAGGTATTGGTGAAGGTTTTTAGCTCTAAGGACTGTGAATTTTCCATTATGAGTTCCTGTGGGAGGTTAACATTCCTATGTAGATAGATAACCCACAAACCTAATGTTTGAATTGTAGTTAGCGGGCTGCTCTACAAATTTGTGCCACTAACGTCTCATGATTCTTGCATTCAGCTCTATATGGTTGATAGAGTTTAATCGCATTCAGTTTTAATATTTCATACAGTAACAAGATTCTGTTTTAGCATGCATAATTTTTTGCCTATTTCCCCATAGTGTATAACATGTCAGATTGTTAGATTGTTGTAGTTATATATATGTGTATATATACACACATATGTGTGTGTATACATACTTTATATATAAGTATATATAAATATATAGGTATATATAAATGTA
The DNA here is from genome assembly GCF_007565055.1 of Rhinopithecus roxellana. Taxonomy (NCBI): domain Eukaryota; kingdom Metazoa; phylum Chordata; class Mammalia; order Primates; family Cercopithecidae; genus Rhinopithecus; species Rhinopithecus roxellana. The sequence goes on from NC_044558.1 coordinate 39,759,515, forward strand.
TAGTATATATAAATATAAATATATAGTATATCTAAATATATAGTATATATAAATATAAAGTATATATAAATATATATTATATATAATCTAGGTTTACGATCTAGGTTTACCTTGAAAAAAGTACAATCTAGGTTTACCTTGAACAAATTTGTATATATAAATATATGCTTTGGCAACTGACTGAAAGCTTTTCACTTATCCCCTGGCAATAAGGTTTGTAAGAAAGGTAAAAATTAACATTTTTATGTATCAAATTTTTTCAAGGTAAACCTAGATTGTCTGCTTGTAGCTCATAGGTTGCATTTCCCTATAGTCTGCTAGCATAAGAAACAAAAAATTATGAAGATGTAAATAATACTTCGTCATGACTGAAAACTTTGTTCCAGACATGGCATTGGCAAAAAGCTAAAAATACTTCCTATAAGTTCAGAGCCATAATTTTTGTATTCTTCATTTTAACACCAAATATATCCCTACTAGGTTTTTTTCCCCTCTTTTGACATGATATTTGTGTTATGATCACATCTTCTGAATTTCCTGTTAAGCTATCCTCTGACTTGTTTTTATCAAACTAGAAGAATTTCAAATCTGGAAGGCTGCTTAAAATCCTTTGGATGACCACTTTATTACTTAAGGGTGAAATACAACAAGTCTACCAAAATGGAATATTGGATGTGCTGTAGTAGAATGAAAACAAAACAACACAGACCCTTAAACAGGAATCATTAGTTCCAACGTGTCAGCTTACATGTATCTAAGATAGTAATTTTTCCATTTTCAAATTAAACCAAGTTCTAACTCATGTGAAATAATAAGTCTTTCCTATGATTTTCATTTGTTCAGATAATGCATAACCTTTGGATTATTCGGATTAATGCTTTGATGTTTTATAATAAAAGCTTGTTCCTAGAAAGGAAATCGGCAATGATCAGACAACCTATGTCTCAATAAAAATCATTAAATGGAAAAGAAAATAAAACAATTTAAAAACAAATATTTTCTCAAGTATTACTTGCTGCCCAAGATTAAATTTCACATAAACTTGTTAAGTGGTGGCATTTTGTTAGATGACTTGGAAATGCTAATTTAAGAATAGAGTTCACCATCAAATTCCTTTGCGTATAAGGTGTAAAAACAAAAATTTCTTCGTTTTAGTTTCAATAGCCTTGGTAAACTCTGAAGGCTAGAATTTGGGAATCCATGGCCTTAGACTCCAGTAAACAACTCAACAGAATAGCTGAGTCACTATCTGTCCCTAATGTGATGCTAGCAGATAGTACATGTCCAATAAGTCAGCCATGCTTATTGAATGAATGAATTCGTGAATGCAATGCATTAATATGCAGCACAACTCAGGACTCTTCCAGGGTGACAGAGTAGATTTGGGAGGATATCGCAAAAATAAAGCAGCAAGAAGAGTGCCAGAGGTAGAGTTTGCAGCATCTTTATTTTAAAACTGCTTTAAGTTGAAGCAGAGTGCGGGCCCACAATCTTTTATGCTCATTTCCAAAATCTAGGCTGCACACAGGGGCTTACGCCTGTAATCCCAGCACTTTCGCAGGCTGAGGCGAGAGGATTGCTTGAAGCCAAAAGTCTCAGACCAGTCTGGACACCATAGTGAGACTTCATCTCTACCACAAAAACAAAAACAAAAACAGAAAAAAACACAGGGCATAGTAGCACATGCTTTTAGTCCTAGCTACTTAGGAGGCCCAGGCAGGAGGATTGCTTGAGTCTAGGAGTTCGAGACTACAGTGTGCTATGATCATGCTACTGCACTCCAGCCTGGGTGACAGAGCAAGACCCCATTTCAGAAAAAGCACAAAATTAAAAACAAACAAACAAACAAAATACCAACACAAATTCTTTAGGTAAAAACAGACCTAATCTGACAGTCTTAAAGCATTCTCCAAAATGTGTATTGTTTGTGTAATCTACTTAGTGTGAATATTCACATATTTTGCTGCAGAAATGCTGGCGTGTTTAATCACAGAGTATTGCTTCAGGCCCTGGTGGGGAGATATATCATATACAGCATAGGCTCTTTAATACTTTCTAAAATACATACAATTCTGAGTTCTAAGACACAGTTCGCCCCACAGTTTGGGATATGGCTTGTGACCCTGTATATGGTTTCTGAATTATTGGGATGCTGTCTGCTTATTTGCTTGTTTATCAAGAATCCTCTTCTTTCTGATGCTTAACTCACAACAACTTATTTGCACAGGAACCAGATGGAGAAAGGGGGTGCTCCTCTCAAGAGCAAATGGTTCCCTCTCAGTTCCTTGACTGCAATGGAGCAGTGAGTCACATGAGTTGGCTTTCTGGGAGTGCTGCTCATTTAATGCAGGAAACCCCTAGTGCCATGCCCAGCCTAGGGTACCACGCACCAGGTAAATTGGCTCCCTGTGATGTGTCTGGGGCTGTCAGTGATATCCTACCACATGTATGATCACACAGGCTGAGTGATCAGTGTGTGGACTGAGCACAGTTTCTTTCATGGAGATGTATAAAGATAGAACCTATCATTTGGGTTTTATTAGTTTCAAGCGTTAATCATCTGGAGATCCAAGTAAGAGATGGCAGCTACTTTTTTATCTTTGACTGAAAAACAGTCCTCCTGTATGACTGAAGAAAGGTTATCTGGATAAATTGAACTTTTCTATGAAAGCCAGGTCTGATATATCTACCCCATGAAGGACAAATCTCAAGTTTGAAAGCCTTCACATCTGGTTTTAAGTAACTGACCTAACTGGCACAGATTGAGATTTAATCAGGACAGGGTAGGAATAAAACCAAAATTAGTTAATTCTGTTCCTTATTAATAGTTCTGTCTAAATAATATAAGTGGGGAGGATTAAGAGGTCTTTAATGCCTTAAATATATCCATGTGATCACTCTGCCTTATTAGGAGAGTGGAACTGAAACTTGACAACCCAGAAAACTAGTATTCAAAACCTGCTGTGATAGCAGGACATAGGAAGGATGAAGCTTGTTGGCTTGCATTTCTTATTTCTTCTTGACTGCATTTTGGAAAGTCTAGAGAAAACATTAGTCTTATCTGGTTCCTCTGATAACATCTCTCCCTTCAACTCCCCTCTGTTCCTCTTTTTCCTCACTTTGTTCTCTACCTACCTACCTATCTATCTAATCATTTATTGTTCATGGTCACTTTCTCTCCGCCTGACTGTATCTGTCAGTTTATCTGTCTGCTTTATTTTCCACACTGGAAAACATGAGAAAAGATGGGGAAGGTGAGAAATGGGCATCTGCCATCCTCCAGACAAAATGTGCTCTAATTTAAAATATTACTTAAATCATTATTTACATAATTTTAGCCTTATAAAAGTAAAGTCTTTATATAGCTGTGATAATTCTTAACTTTCACTCTGAGAATCATCTAAACTAGAGATCATTTAGTTTGTTGGATGGTGTGGAAATGAGATGTAATCCATAAAGCACTTTGATTTCCTTAGGAGATTTCAATTAAAGGGTGCTAATCTTTTATTAAAAAATCTTCTATATTGACCCTAGAATACATTTTCTCAAATTACTCAGTGTTGAATTTATTTAAATATCTGATCAGGGAAGGCCCTGAAAGTTTTAAGTAGAGGGATTCCCTTGGAAAATTTTCTCATCAAAATTCTTGTTTTGATACGAGACTATTTTACCTATTCAGAAAACATACAAACTCCAGGATCTATAAAAAGTGGATAAACACTTATTTTTTAATGTTTCTGAATTGTATTACAAAATGTGCTACGGAAATTTTGCCTGTATGAGCACATTGTCAACAAGAAGCTAGAAGCCAAGTTTCAGTTGCAATGTAAACTGAACTGCACACAACTTAGCTTCTTATGTGGCATCTCTAGAGAGAGGTACACACAGCTTCCCAGCTGGAAACAGCTGAGAAAAATGAGAAGCATGCTTTGGGGGAGGTTGAAAACCTTGATGCCCTGTGTTCTGGCTCAGGCTGTTTGCAGGGCCTGCTTTCACCCATGATCCTGGGTTGCCTTCGAGTATTTTCCAAGCCTCAGTAGCTCCTAGTGGTTACAGTCCCCTAGCCCAGGGGTTGCAAACACAAAAGCTCACAAGTACCAAGCAAAAGATGGAAATGAGTGAAGTGGACCTGGGGGCACTGTAGTAATCAGGCAGCACACCCTTACAAAAGGAGACTTTTCTCAGTTCCCAAGCAGAATGCACACAGGTCTAACATTGTTAGAGATCCCATTCTTTAATTTCAAAAGAAATATACAATCTAGGATATTTTAGATGATCTCTTACATTTTTAAATATTCTATTGTTATTATTCAAGTATTTTTTAGAAAGCAGACTAGATCTGGACTGAGCTGATGCTGTGACTTCTTCCTTAAATGAAATAATTAAACTCAGGAAAAGACCTAAACAGTTCTGTACTCAGTGATTCATTCTCCCACATTTTAAGGCTTTGCCCATCTTTCTGGCTTATGAAGAACCACAGTAAAAACGTAGAGACTATTCTAAGGCCACAGGTAGAATGTATGCAAGAGCATCATGGTCTTAACCATTCCTGATCATTAGAGATCATCTACACACTCTGTAAGAGGAAAGATCAATTAATGTGGTTTTGTGCTCTCCAGCTAAGGTCTCACTGCAGATTCTATTAACATCGACCCTGAAACATGTACTCTGCTTTAATGAGAAGAGAATACCACAGGATGAATGAACATGAGGAGCCCCTTTTAAAAGAGACCACCCAAAGAGGCTGAATTAAAGTCTATGTAATACAAACCATCACTTGTGGGAAATGGAAAGTACTTGAGCAATGACTAATGTTGTTAATATCAGACACGTTTGACCTCCCTCTCTTCCCCAAAAATAAAATTGTCTCATTTCAGGTGATTATCTATTGCCTGTGAATGTAAGAGTTACTCATTTAGAACCTGAACACATTTATTTCAGCATACAGCTACTGTCAACCCAGAGTTAACTGGATCATCTCTTCTCAGCTTTATGATTATGCATCTGTCTTACATGGATCTTATAAACATAAACTGTATGATGCAAAGTAAGATATATATGTGTGTGCAAACATGTATGTGTGTGCACACATATGTATTTCAACAACTGATTACTGAGCTTTATGCTAAGTGTTAGAAATTTTAAAAAATGATTCTGATAATCCCTGCTATCAAAACCATACAGTCTAATAGGGTAGATAGAAATATAAGCAGTTGAATTAAGTATAAGGCATTGTGTGTGATAATGGTATTTGCTGGTCTATCAGCAACTCCCGCTGATTCTACTCCAATGTATATCTAAAAATCTATCTACATCTATCCATTGCTACTGCCATCACCCTCATCTAAGAAACTGCTATCGCTCCTGAACTACTGCCACAAACTTTTATCTGCTTCTCATACTTCCCCTCCAGACACCACCATCCCCATCCAATTCATAGGAACTAAAGTGATTAAAAAACAATAAGAAAGCCCTGTAGGTCCTGGCCATTGCTTATCTCTCCATCCTCATTTAATAAAATTAACCAACTCAGTCTGGGCTTCTGTCATTTCTCACAAGGAGCTAAGCACTTCCTCACTCAGAACCCTGGTGCCTGCTGTTTTCCCTGAAGGGAAGCTCTCCAGTGGTTTACGAGTCACCTCCTTAGGTGTTGGGCACCACAAGTTTTCCACTTGAAATTCCATTTCTACTTTGCTCTTAATCTTTATTATAATGTGTCCTTATATTTGTTTGTTTCCTTGTTTTTTGTGTCTGTCTTCCCAGTAGATTTTATAAAATCAACATCTTTGTCTGTCTTGGTCTCTGTTGTCCTCTCAACATCTAGCAAAGTGCTTGGTATACACGAAAGACATCAATAATCTTTTGTTCTAAGATTGAAGGGAAAAACAAAGCCTTATGGAATGCAATTAATTATTTCAGGATTGGAGAAAGAGTGGAAATATTGTTTGTCATTATATTAGTTTCCTAGAGCTGCTGTTTAAAAAAGTACTATAAACTGTGTAGCTTAAAACCTAATTTATTTTCTCACTGCTCTGGAGGCTAGAAGTCTAAAATAAAGGGGTATCTGCAAGGTTAATTTATTTTGAAGGACTCAGAAGGAGAATGTGTTCCACACCTCTCTCCTCACTTCTTGTGATTGCTGGCAATTCTTGGTATTTCCGGATTGTGACAGCATTAATTGCAATTTGTGCCTCCCTTGTCGTATAACATTCTTCCTGTGTGTCTGTCTCTGTCCCCGGCACTACTGCTGAGGCAGTCCCTGCCCTCCTAGGGCTCCAGGTCTCTGGTACATTGGAGCAGTTTCATCTTCTAGAAGCACCACAAGTGATGCGACATCCCACTCCCAGGGAATCAGAGGCTCTGGCTGACCTATGTGGCAGTGCTTTCTGGAACCAATCAGATGCAGTGCCTCGAATCCAAGGTAATCAGAGCCTTAGCTGATCTGTGCTACCACTATGAAATACCATCTCACACCTGTTAAGATGGCTATGATCCAAAAGTCAAAAGATAGCAAATGTTGATGAGGGTGTAAAGAAAAGGGAACTCTTGTATACTGTTGGTGTGAATGTAGATTGAACTCTTGTACGTTGTTGGTGGGAATTGTAGAATTTCCATAAGGGTACAGCCCTTATGGAAAACAGTATGGAGGTTTCCAAAGAAATTAAAAATAGCACTACCATATCACCCATATCATCTAGCAATTCTTTCTCTGGTCATATATCCAAAGGAACTGAAATTACCACCTTGTTAAGATATCTGTACTTCCATGTTTATTGCAGCATTATTCACAATAGACAAAATATGGAAACAATATAAGTATTCATTGATGGATGAATGGATACAAATACTGTGGTACATATGTACAATGGATGTTATTCAGCCCTAAACAAGAATGAGATATTGCCATTTGCTACGATATAGATGAGCCTGGAGAATATTATGCTAAGTGAAATAAGCCAGACATAGAAAAAAATTACATGATCTCATTTATATGTGGAATCTAAAAATATCCATAGTTGAAGAACAAAACAGCAGTTAACAGGAATGGGCATGGGGTGGGGAGGAAATAGGAAGATGCAGTCAGAGGATGCAAAGTAGCAGATAATGTAGGATGAACAAGTCTAGAGACTAAATGAACACGAGGATGATAGGTAATAAAATTGTACTGTATATGGGATTCATCCTAAATGAATGGATTTTGGTTGCTCTTGCCAAAAAAAAGAAAAACACCAAAAAAAAAAAAAAAAAAGGGTCACTATTGTAAGATGATGCACATGTGAATCTGCTTCACTGTAGTAACCTTTTAACTATCTGTGTGTACCCCCATATCATGTTGAATACCTTAAATATACACAATAACATTTGTTTTTAAAAAGCACAAATTTCCGTCTTTTTATTAGGGTATGGATCATTGGATTAGGGCCCAACTGAATCCAGTATGACCTCATTTTAACCTGATTGTATCTGTAAAGACCTTATTTCCAAATAAGATGATGTTCACAGGTACCGGAGAATGAGCACTTGAACATAACTTTTGGGTGAACACAATTCAACCCATAACAGTCATCTACCTCTCAGACAACATAACATTAGAGTAGTGTCTGGAAGAGTGAATACAAGTTGGAGTGAGAGAAGTTGGGCAGGTGTGTGGTTAGAGGAATAAGCAGGACAGGGCATTTAGCGTAAAAAGACATGTAAGATCGGATAGCAGTTGTCTGGGGGCAGATTTGAATGATGTATAAAGGGGTCTGGATTTTATCCTATTGTCTTAGTCTGTTCAGGCTGCCACAATAAAATACCATAGATTGGGTGGCTTGAATATAGAAATGTATTTTATCACAGATCTGAGGACTGGAAGTCCAAGATTAAGGTGCCAGCAGGATCAGTGTCTGGCAAAGGCTTTCTCCTTGGATTGCAGACAGTCACCTATACTGTGTCCTCACACAGCGGAGAGAGATAATGCTGATATATCTTCCTATAAGGACACCATCCCTATCAGATTAGGGCCCAGCCCTTTTGACCTCATTAACTTTTATCACCTCCTCACAGGCTCTGTCACCAGGTAAGGCCTACGTGTTTATGAATTTCAGAATTTCTCTACTTTCCATGTTACATAAGTAGGACTGTACCCCAGTTTCCCTGACTCCTATTTTTTATTTCTTGACTCATTTTCACTATTACTGTTTCTAAAACCCTGGTCTGTTTGGACTCATTCCTTATTCCCAAACAAGTCCTTCTCAGTCACCTTTCCTGGGAGGTTAAGTTCCATCCTTCAAACCACCAATTACAATTCAGAATTGATTGTGATGCAATGCTGTTGTATGGGTCTCCTCTGCTGTCCCTTACCCATTACATTCTTTTTTCTTGGTCCTAGCATTTGCCTGTATCACTTTTGGCCTTGCTAAACCATTTGCCTTTGTACATTCAACTCTCTGGCTGTTCCCACAAAAGTGAGCCTACTGCCAAGTTAGCTTCCTCCAATACACTACCTGCCCATTCTCAGCTTTCTCCTAACTGGCCTTTGATTCTGAAATCTTGGCTGGCTTTTCACTCCCCGGTTTTTCTTTGTGTTAGAACTTACTAACTCAGGCAGCTGAGTTAGAATCAATTTAGATAACCAACCCTCCGCCCCTTTGCCCTGTATGTTTGGTTACCTCAGCATTCTTTCCGCAATGCTTCTGCATCAGAGTGAATATTTGTTCTTTCAAAACAGTGTAATTTGTATAACTTTCCAGTTCATATCATCATATTGATATAAAAATTCCTTCTAGATATGAAAAGCCTGAACTGAATGTTTGGCCCTATAAATTCTGCCTGGCTGATCCTGATTGGCCAGCACATTTCAAAATCAAACCTCATTTATCATAGGGCGCACCTCTCTTTCCACTGCCCTGGTGAGTGTTTCTAGTCTGTAAGAACATGAGAGAGGGGCTTCTCTCCCTTCATACTTCTCATGGCCAGACCGTTTTACCCCTCACTGTGTGTTCAGGGCCTTTTCTGAAGGTACTATTGTTTCCAAGTATCATTTTAAGGCTTTAGAGACATAAGAGATTTTCTCCATAGAAAGCTTAAGGAGGCTTCCTTTAGAAATTTGATTAGTTATACTCCCATGAGACAGCCTACAGATAACAGGAAAATTGTAATTTGTGAAATGATGACTTCACATATGAAAATATGTAAACATAGTTAAATATTCAGACTTCATCCAAATTGTTTTGGTTTGGGAAGTTCATCAAAATTTATAGTTAATTTGTGAATGTGTGTGTGTGTGTACACACATATATATCTTATAGACTATATCCTGTAAACAGTTCATTGTGTACTAATATAGAAAATAATTTAGATTTTAATATGCATATTAAACAACTTAAATATACATTTTGTATATCAATCTTCAGAGGAGAAAATAAAAATTTCTGGAAGAGTGGATGGTGAAAAACAATATTTTACAGAACAGATTGAATTATATGTCAAAAGTATTCAGCAAACAAGTTCAGTTATTTCAAATGTGTAAAATATCAAAACATAAGTTGCAAATAAAAAAATACTAACATTAGTGTGTCAATTTTTATGTGGCTTGTTACTATTACTTTATGTGGCTTATTCTTTTCCCTTTGTGCTTTCCAAAATCTGTAATATTATTCCATGCCCCCATATTCTTTGCTACATTTATATATAAAGTATAAAGTCAATAGCTTTGAATACATTAAAATCAGATTGAAAGTGATATTTCATCACTGAGAAAAATCTACATATATTTTACATATAAAATATTCAATTTGTAGGTATGATTAGGAAAATTAGGAAGAACTCTTTGGTTTTTTATCTTACAAAATTAGTGGAAAAAATCATAATCCCATTATGGAAGTCTTGTCTGGATACCACTGCCTATGGTCAGTATGCTTCTGGGAAGATGGTGATTTCCACAATGGTTGCTTCATGTTTGCTATTCATAAAGTGCACTGGGACCCATAAGATATCGGTGTTGGTGTTGATAAATGATCTTTTCCTCTTAGACTCTGCCAGAGCCAATTTTGTATTAACTGTCATTATTAGGTTTTAGAAGCTTAATCTGATACATAGTCCTTGAAATATAAAAATAGTCTTTATGTTACAAAATTATTTGCCATAGAGTTTCTTTTTCAACAGTAAGCTTCCCCTGTGGCTCCACCTCCAGCTGGGCAAAGATCTGGTCTGCATTTGAAAGGATTATATTTGTGGCTGTTCCTTTTTCATTCATCTCTCAGAAGCTATTGTTGCAAATCAGAACAGAGAAGCCCCAACTTTCCTCTGATGGTCCCTCCATACACAGGGCAGCTTTGCTCAAAGAACTAGGAATCCTCATAGACTTTGCCTTTACATAGTAGGCTGACCATACAGGTTTCTAGAATATGGGACTAAGGTGAGTCTCTCCCTATTCTTGGAAAAAATACTGGAAGCTCAGGCCCTTGTCCAGATCCAAATCCTGAGTTCCCTGAATCTTGGATTCAACCATTAACTAAATCCTCTCAATTTGACCTCTAGATCTCGGAATCCATCAACTTTTCTTCAACCCCACTGCAACCAGCCTAGCTCAGGTCGCTGTCATCTCTTGCCTATATAACTGTCAGAGCTTCCTACTATTACCACAGCCTTCAGTCTCGCCTCCCACAAATTTGTTGTCTATATTTCAGTGTTGCTGAAAAGCAGATAATTTAGATGCTTCCTTTGCCACCAGTATAAAGCTCAAACTCCTCTACATAGTATAATTTTTCATGTTTTCAACTTATTTTTATTTCTTTGTATTCTCTCTTGAGTCTAAACCATTGTGTTTTCTGCCCTTGGCCTGGGAAACTGTTCTTGGCTCTCCCTCTGTCTCTTCCGTTGCCTTCGCTCCTTACTGCCTGAGAAACCATCCTGGTTGCTGAGTTGAAATCAACCTTTAGACCTAAGTCTTGATGCTATGCACTCTGGAAATCTTTTCTGACCCCCAAAACTGAGTTATGTGCCCTGATTATGTGCTCCCACAATGTACAGCACTCTGTGTGTAATGGACTATTATTACCTTCCCAGCTAGACCATAGGTTCCTTAAAGACAAGTTCATTACTGCATCCTCAGCAAATATTTTGCCTAACACACAACAGGTATTCACTTTATATTTGTTAAATGAATATTGCTTTATGCCCACTTACCTTTTGGCCTTGATTTCACTTCTACATTTCATTGACTCCTGGACATTTGGGCTTCTCTCTTCCATGCTACCTTGTGCCCCCATTAAATTTGACATCTAGTCTGACTTTTCTTATTTTGATCTTGGCAGTTGCTCTTTCTCGGATGTGGTTTCTATCAGCCCTCTGACTCTCTCTGCTTTGATTGCTTTGGAGAACTTCCCTCACACTGGTACTGCCTGCCAGCTGATGTTGCTTCTGAGCCTGCATGTGTATGGGGGGATAGAGGGGAGATGGAGATTGGGTATTTTGTTCTAATGATCTATTTATTACAGTATCACTATGAAAAGGTAAGCAAACTTGACTTTCCTTTTGACAACTAGAGAGCTACCCTGGAGTCTAAAACTGTCATCTTAATTCATCATGCCACAGTCACATTTTTCTCACTAGGTGACTGTGAGTGGTAATTCTGCTAGAGTTCTCACCTCTACTGCTCTCAGCCCATTAACTAAAAGCACTGTGTCTCCAATCAGCTGTCTACCTTAAACCCTTAGCCCTTGTCTTTATTCAACAAGTCTTAGGAAGACACAGGGAGAAACAATTGGTTCCTCAACAGCCTCTATCTTCCTTTTTCCAAGTTCAAACACAAGGGGTAGAGACAAAAATGTTTTGTCAAATCCTTCCCAAACCGCCAAGATTTTCCTCCCAAGAAATGAGAGTGACTAAATTTCTCTCTTCTCTGCTTCCTGTTCTGTTAGAATGTTCTTGTTTGGTTTTGTTTTGTTTGGTTTTGCTTTGTTTTTGTTTTGTTTTTCTGAGATGGAGCTTCGCTCTGTCACCCAGGCTGGAGTGCAGTGGCCTGATCTCGGCTCACTGTAACCTCCACTCCCCGGTTGAAGAGATTCTCCTGCCTCAGCCTCCCATATAGCCGGGATTGCAGGCCTGCACTATCCCACCCAACTAATTTTTGTATTTTTAGTAGAGACAGGGTTTCACAATGTTGGCCAGGCTGGTCTCGGACTCCTGACCTCAAGTGATCTTCCCGTCTCAGCCTCCTGGAGTGCTGGGATTATAGGCGTGAGCCACCGCGCCCGGCCCTGTTCTGTTAGAATGTTTTATCCTCCTCAAGGGTGACTGTTAACTTTGATTTGGGCTTCCTGTTGAGACAGGCACTCCCATCAGTTTAAGGCATTTTATAACATTCCGCACATTCTTGCTTCCGGGACATTGAATGATTTTTCCTTTTGGAAACTGAATGGCTCGAATTGTACCATATCTTATAATAGCATCAACCTCTGCACTCCCCTCAGAGAGCTCTTCCAATTTCAAGAAAAAATCATGGAAAGTCTTTGTTCATTTGTGACAAAAATTGATGTTTCCCTGGTAGTCAGAAACAGCATGAATTTCTTGTTCTAAATATCCAATGAACAAGTTTATGAGCTCATCAGAGCCCTGTAGAAGAAAACTTCCTACATGATTCTCAAATGAGAATGGTGATTTTAATTTTTAGAAAAATTGAAATAGATTTATTTCTACCTATAGGACATGATATCTAAGAATATCTAAGCAACACTGTGCAGTTGAGCCAGAGTAACCTCAGTTAACTTTTTCGTAATAGTTCCACTAATCTGCAAAATACTAAGTGTAATATTAATGGAGATGACTTTGCTTGACTAAGGCAGCTTTGTGGCAGGGAGAAAGGAAGTGATCAGAGATCCAGAGAAGTGCTGCCCAATAGAGATAATGCAATCCACATATATAATTTTTATATTTATTATCTTATTTTCTTTTTGAGACAGTCTTGCTCTGTCTCCCAGGCTGGAGTGCAGTGGTGCAATCTCAGATCACTGCAACCTCCACCTCTCAGGCTCAAGCTATTCTCATGCCTCATCCTCCAGAGCAGTTGGGACTACAGGCACCTACCACCACACTCAGCTAATTTTGTTTTTGGGTTTTTTTGTTTTTGTTTTTTGTATTTTTAGTAGAGACAGGGTTTCACTATGTTAGCCAGGCTGGTCTCGAACTCCTGTCCTCAAGCAATCCACCTGCTTCAGCCTCCCAAAGTGCTAGCATTACAGGTGTGAGCAACAGTGCCTGACCCACATATATAATCTTAAAGTTTCTAGTAGCCATATTTTACAGAGTAAACAGATGAAGTAAATTTAACAATAGTTTCTTTAATCAAACATGCCCCAAATATTATTTCAATATGTAATCAATTAAATATTATAAATGAGGGAGTTCTTTGGTACTAAATCTTTAATATTCAGTGTATATTTTATACTTACAACTCATTTCAATTCTGAATAGCCACATTTCAAGTACTAAACATCGCAGATGGCTACCACCTACCACATTGTATAACACAGATCTAGAGCCTGAAGAATGTTGCTGTCTCAGGCAATATCAGAGTGGCTATAAAATGCAAACTGAGGATTATAGTTATCCTCACTATGTTCCTTACCATGCCACTCATAAAGTCCTCCAATACTTAGATGCCAACTCAGGGGAAAAAAACGTTGGCATTCTTAATACAAGTGAGATTAAGTTACTTACCTTCACTTCACAGAAGAGGGGCCTAATGTACAAATTAGGTTTAGTTATGAATAAATTAGAAATTTGTATTTCTTATACTCTTCAGTTTGTGGTCTGAGTTCTCTACCTGTTGTATTTACCTCACAGAGTGGTTTAGATTATTAAATAGGTAAATGTATACAACAATATGGTGTAATTTATGAGTCTTAGAAAGAACTCAATAGTCTGCCATTTCTTAAATTGATTCAAATCCAGAGATGGCCAAGTCCATCCTATCGTTCTTAGAACCAATAAACTTTCACAGCTGGATATCTCAAGATTTCAGGATGTGGGCACAGCGGTCATTAGATGAGAAGATATAAAGGAATAAATTGACTAACTTATGTCATATGAAATTCTGAGAGACTGACATATGTACATCATTTATGAAGACCAGTGCTTAAAATTGGCAACATATGTATACTAAGGAGTACATTAAACATAGGTGTGTAGATTGGTCTATTCATTTATAAACAGACTAAACAAAAATGCTGAAAAAATATATTTAGAGCAAAGTGTTTAAATTGTCTTAAAAGAGATAAAAGCATCCTAATCACAGGAAACATCCAGGTTCATTTTTTTTTTTAACTATATTTGCAGGCACGTGTTTATTTTGTACTTGTTTAGGTCAAACTTGAGTGGACTGGAATCCTGCCATTTATTTTGTCATCAATGTTTAAGTTTAGCCAGTAGGAAAGGGACATTGGAAGCAGAAGCTAAGAAGGAAAGATATGCAGCTGACATTACCCATATGTATAAGAAACTGGATGGAAGAATATAATTATCCACAATCATGACAAAAATACTATGGAAATGTCTTATAAAGAATATTAGGGTTTTTGGAGAAAAGATCCAGGTAACCTGCCTGAAGACACCTAGCATTACGGTTAGGATATAGGTATAATTATTGTAACAAAGACTCAAAATAGCAGTAGTATAAACAATATAAAAATGTTTATTTCTTATGAAAATATTTAAGAGTAAGCATTCTCGGGCTGACATGATGGCTCCCCAGTGTCAGAGATATGAATCTCTCTATCTTGCTTCCAGTGACATGCTTAGACTAGAGCTAGAGCGGCACCTCCCCTTAGCCCGTCTTTGAGGGTTTTGCCTTGTCCGTTCTTCAGATGTATGCATTTTCCACAGAGCGAGAAATCTTCAAAACCAAGGATGTACACCTATGTGGAACCCGTTTGGCTCCCCAGTACAGTCTAGACCAAGTGCTAGATAATTGCAATTCAGTATACCCAGTTCAAGTGGCCCTGAGTCTGCTTCCAGGGCCCAAGCATACCTCTACCCCAGAGTGGTCTGTTACTGGTCTGTACTCCCTTAGGCTCAAGGCAAGGAGTGGCTAAGTGGCAACTGTTTGTAGGAAACAGATCTGTGAGCTGGGATGGATATACATGCCATGAGGTCCCTCGCAGTGCAGAATGGAGCTACATTTGGGTGGGGACAGGAGCCAGTGCTAGGTGGGTATTCCTGCACTCACCATATTCTGGTGCATTAGTCAAAGGACTTCAAGGAGTTTGCACTTTAACTTGGCATACAAGATTATTTGATGAGCTATTTGTCAAGATTCAAGGTTAGGATATATACTATCTACCAGTTTTCTTACAGATGTATAACTTTTAAATATTTGTGTCTCCGGCATTTGGTCTTCCATCTGAACTCTAATTCTCAGACCCTAAAAATGTTATTGGTGGGCCTGCTTGAGGTTCTATAGTTTTCAACCTAGAATTGATACTTCATGGACAAAAAATGGTTCCTTTAGCTCCACCCACCACATCTGCATTTTGGCCAGTAGGAAGGAAAAAAAGAAAGGAGGATATAGATGTTCCTTTAAGGACATAATCTAGAAAAAAACAAAAATCACAACTTTTGGGATGTATAGATTTTTACTGGGGATCCCATATTCTCAGCTAAAAGTTCTGTAACTGAGGAAAAAGCAGAGAATAAATATTGGAGAAGACAATGAGCAGTCTAACACATCCTGTCTCTTCCAAATGAGTCAATCCCAGAGTTCAATTCAGTTACAGAATCAACTACAAAGTGTAGGGTCATAGGTCATGTGTGGTCCTCTCCATTAGGTAGATGAAGCTTATTATGGTCCAGGAATATGACAATTAAAATCTATTTGTTTCTTCCTCTTCACACCCAAACTTAATAAAAATGATAGAGGAAGAACAGGGCATCAAAACGTGCAGCTGAAATAGGGAAGAGTAGGAAACCCAAGAACAGTCACTGGTTTTTAGAAATCATCATGTCTTGCTGAAGAGGATATTGCAAACTGGCAGCTTGGTTAGTTGGTTTGGAAATGCTGATTCTGCTCTCTGAGGAAATTATTTCTCCATTTGTACTGTGGTCCTTCTGAGACATTCTTCCTTGTCCATTTTCCTCCATAATAACTTTAGGAAGTGCTGGAGATCATGTTGCTCTTGGGAAATGTATAGCCTTGGAGGTTTGGGCGGCTTTGTAGGTCCAGCTGACACAGGTTTTTCTCATACTAGATGTGTGTGTTTTGGGGGTAACATATTTTTTCCCAAAATCTTAGTAGGCTTACAGCCTACTGGCTTCCAGCTGGTTTCATAAGTAAGTAGCCAAAGATACTCTCTAGTCAGACTTTCTACATTTGGAGACCTTTTCTTTTTTAACTGGACTTGTGCCTTTGCCCATTCCCATTTTATTAGTAGCCTGTCTGAGGCCATCCAAAACAGTAGCATTGATTGGGAAAGGGCCAACATTAATCTGATCATTGCTTCTGGACTAGACTTACTGACTAGCAGACAGTACTTATGGTGAGATGTATGAGAGAAGATGTATGAGAGATGTATGGGAGAAGCCTGGACAGTTTTCGTTTCTGCTAAGGCTTCATTGTTAAAGCTATTTCTTAGCCCCATTTCAGTTTTGGAAGAAGTAATTAACATTTTCAATGTTGCATATTTCTAAATTACTAGATTCTTTGTCCAGTAGATTGCAGGCTACGTGCAGAGAGAAACTACCTTAAATGTTGTATTCCCTTTGATCTATGCTCACACACATTCTAATTCTAGCTTAAGTTCTTCTTTTCTCTAGGATTTTTCCAAAAGCTTCAACAGGCTGCCATGTACACCAGCATTCTGGTTTTTGTTTGTTTGTTTTTCCAGTAATCTCCTAGGGTTACAGGCCATACTCATATATGTTCTGCCTTCTGAGGCATCAGAGGTAACTTTTCCTAAACATGTTTCCAAAATACTGGTAAAATCACCATTTACTAGCTTCTAATATCTATGTCTTTTCTACCTACTGTCCAACTGTTAAGCCAGGAGGTTATATTCTGTTGTGGTAGTCCCAATTCTATTTTTTTTTCTTTTGAGACAGTGTCTCACTCTGTCTCCCAGGCTAGAGTGCAGTTGTGATCTTGGCTCGCTGCAACCTCTGCCTCCCAGTCCCAAGCCATCCTCTGTCTCAGCCTCCTGAGTAGCTGGGACCATAGGCATGCGTCACTATGGCCAGCTAACTTTTTTTTTGTAGAGATGGGGTTTTTCCATGTTGTCCAGGCTGGACTCAAACTCCTGGGCTCAATAAATTCACATGCCTCAGCCTCTCAAAGTACTGGGCTTACAGGTATGAGCTGGCAACACCAATTCTAGTATCAAATTCAAAATTAATTAGGCTGTTGATACAGTTGTTGTTATAGAGTTCTGAAATAACAGCAGTTTAAACAAAATGGTTTATTTCTGTCTCACGTGGCAGCACAGGTGAAAGTTGTCCAGTGTAGGAAAAGCAGTTTGCAGACAATTTCTACCTTGTGGATTACGACGATTTCTTCAGCTCTAGTCATCATATCCACATTATAGCCACTGGAAAGGGGAAACTATTAAGGGGAATGTACGTTGCTTTCTCTTAAAAGCATGATTTATTTTCATAAGTAAACAGTAACTGATTTTTTAGCAACAATTATATGGCTAATGCTCATGTTGCATTAACCAGGACTTAATCACATAACCGCACCTCATTGCAAGGAAGACTGCAAAAGAAAGTCTTTAGCTGGACAGCCATGATCCCATTGTAACTATGGATGGGAGAAGTTGAAAAGACAGCATTGCCATTCATCTTCTTTACACACATTGAGTGGCTTTCATACTCACTTCGTAACGATTCCCTTCTTAGGAACTGAGTAGGCAAGGCTGAAGTTAAATGGGTGTTCATACATTCCAGTATGGCAGAGCATTTTTGAAGAACTTCTGTTTAGTCTGGCAAAGAAAATTTACCTACTGGAAGGATCAGTGTGTATTTTTCGGTCTTGAAGATTTTATAATATTTCCGTAGACCATAAAACTAATAGGACAACTATGAACAGAATATTGGAAATGACTGAAGCCAAAAGAGTGTCTCCCAAATAACCATTTATTTTTCAATATTCCTTTCTAGACTTGCTTTCTAGAAACAGCCCTCTTCTTTTTTATTTCTGTGTGGTCTTTTATTGATAACACAGATAGAAAGAACATAGCATTAAAATCTGGATTCAAATCTTTTTATTGTAGTCGATGTGGCAGTGGTAATTTTCACCTAGGCAAATACTATTAGATCTGACAAGGTTTAGGAGTCCCAACTATTCAGCAAACTGTATTCATTTCCTTAAATTGTGAATTAAATAGTAGTGTTCGAACACTAAAGTTTATTAATTTCACTATGCATAAAACTAGGCCTGACTGCTAGCCCAGTTGTAAATACAAAGTAGTAGTGGTAAGTGCATAATCTTTGGGTCAGACAGACTATGGTTCAAATGGGACTCTGTTATGTATGTCTTAGCCATTCACTTATATATAGAAGGGGAAGCATCCTTTTTTTTATCTCTTGAAATTTCATATTCATGACTTCGTCTTCAACTATCAGTTTTTAGTATATATCTCTAGCTCAGATATTTCTCCTAACCCTTTTCCTGCTACATTTCTAATCACTCAGAGAGTTAGGGATAATTATTGAACTCATCAAGGCTATTAGGTGACTAAATGAGATCACATATAAAAATTGCATGACAGTCAAAAGGTAACTAGTACTATTGTGTTCGTGTGGGAAGAACAAATTGATGCCTATCATTTATATTATACCTTATAAGACATGGTACAAGGTTGTGTGTGTGTGTGTGTGGGTGTGTGTGTGTGTGTGTGTGTGTATCTGTAATATTATAATAAAAATCATTCAAATTAACACAGATACACTAGGACATTTTTCTTTAAAAAGGACCTATAATTGAAAAATATCACTCTGCCTAGCCTAGACTTTTGCTTATTTCCTGACCAATACTTTGCATATAATAGGTAGGTAATAAATGTTTGGAATTTGTTTAAATGAATTTCTTAATGTTCAGATTTTAAAATAAATTCAGATTTTAAAATAAACTTCCCTTAAGACTTGCTACCATTAATAAGCTAACATGTTAATATATTAATAGTAATAACATGACTATCCATATGTCAATCACCATTAAGTACATGACACACATTTCTCATTTAATCTGCATAATTATACTCAATGGGAGCTCTGATTGCTATGTTACAGATTAATACACTGGTGCTCAGAGACGTTAGCTGACTTATCCACAAGCACACGGCAAATAACTGAGAGAGGCAGTAGAGCTCAGGCTGGTTGACTCCAAAGTTAATTTTTCCCCAAAATATTGTACATAAAATTTAAAATATGCATGAAAATAGCAAAATGGTGGTATAGTGGTAGTATTTACATCAATAACACAATGTTAGAACTTTAAAAACATTATCCTCCAAAGCCAGCCTGAGAGCCAGTATTTACGGTCTCACTCTCTGAAGCAAAGCATACGTGTAGAAATGTATAATTCACCTGCAGTAGGAAGTGTCAATCAAAATTGTCAAGTGTATCTTACTGATGCTTTTTGGCTTCTTCTTGCACTTTCAATTTCATTTGGTTCTAAGAGTGGGAGAACAAAAGAGGAAAAGGAGATTCAAAGAACTAGAGTTCTGATACACATAATTCTTTTATTCCCCGTGCCAAGCTTCGAAGGAAAATACTCTCAAGTTCCATCCTTCCTTGACTAACATATGCAGAGAAGTGATAAGTCATCAGAATGATCAAATGCACTGGAGAGATTCTGTGAACAATAAGAAAGCAGCTACAGCATCTCAGCAGATCAATGCTATTATAAAGGAGATTTTCAGTTTACATTTGTAGTAATTGTTTAGGAAGGTGGTCATAAAAATGGTACTGGACTCTTCGAAAAAAACCTTCTCATTAGAATGTAATGGAGCAGTTTAAAATACTCAGAAATGGTAGCCTGGATAGGGTCACTGTTTTGGCAGTGTATTATTTTTTTATTGCTGTAAAACAAATTACTAGAAACTCAGCAGCCTAAAACAACATGCATTTAACATCTCAAAGCTTCTGTAGATCAGACATCTGAGCACGACATAACTGGGTTCTCTGCTCAGTGTCTCACAAGCTGCAATTGAGGTGTTGGCTGGAGCTGCAACCTCATCTGAGGCTCGGGGTCCTCTTCCAAGCTTCTGTAAGGATTGTTAGGATTCAGTTTCCTACAGTTGAAGGACTGAGGGCCTCAGTTTCTAGAGGCCATTCATAGAAAAGCCTCAAAAATGTAAACTACTTAGTAGTGAGAGAAAGCAGATTAGTGATTTTCCGGGGAAGGAGGAATGGATTACCAAGATGCAAGAGAACAATTTCAAGAGAATAGATTTGTTAATTATCTTGAGCATGGTGAGGGCTTCACAGGTGTACTAAAATTCAACAAGTTCTATAGTTTAAATATGTGTAGTTTATTGTACCTCAATTATATACCAATAGCTTTTAAAAAACAAATATAATGGAAAGTGACAAATGTGCAGCATATACTCAAGTCTTCCTGTGATAAAGAATTAAGACCTCAGCTTGTCACAGTGGAAACTAAATTATGTGGCAGGACAAGTTGACTGAGACTTAATTAGTGAGTATGTATTTTTGAGCACCTGCTACATGCCTTGTTCTATGTTAGGCATTTTCTATGTATTGTGTTATAATACTGTCATGATAACTCTGTGATGCACTAATTTTGGGTGGCTTAGGTCACTCTTTCTATTAGATAAGTGTTTTAAGAAACTACACACAGGCGGGGTGCAGTGGATCATGCCTGCAATCCCAGCACTTTGGGAGGCCGAGGTGGGCGGATCACAAGGTCAAGAGATCGAGACCATCCTGGCTAACACAGTTAAACTCCATCTGTACTAAAACTACAAAAAAAAAAAAAAAAAAAATGAAAAAAAAAAAAGCCAGGCGTGGTGGCAGGCACCTGTAGTCCCAGCTACTTGGGAGACTGAGGCAGGAGAATGACCTGAACCCAGGAGGCAGAGGTTGCAGTGAGCTGAGATCACGCCACTGCACTCCAGCCTGGGCGACAGAGCGAGACAGCATCTCAAAAAAAAAAAAAAAAAAAAAAAAGACACTACACACAAAAACATTAACAACCTTTTGCCCCAATTTGAAATCCAATGTTCTGAGAGATGCCACACACAGCAGGGGACTCTGATTTATAGCATACTACCAGATGTAATTATCTGGATTTGTAATCCAAATCCTCCTTCATAAAAGATAATATATGCACATAGGTCTGAAATGAGCAATCCTAACATAAGATTTAGAAATGTCCAATTGCTATATAACCACAATTTTCAGAGTCATGGAATGACATATATATATATATATGTTTCTCTGGTTCTGAAAGTACAGAATTTAGGGAAGAGAAAGAGAGAAATTTCTCATTCCCCTGATATTGAAGTCTATGAACAACAAAATTTCTAGCCAACAGAAAGTACTTTATGAAACGTATAAGTTAGCCTAACATTTTGCTACCACTATTTAGCCCAATGAGTGGAAAGGTCAGTGCTGTCAACTGGAAGGGAAAACCATCTTGAGATTGGGTTTTGGAAAGATGTCAAGATCTTAGATAACATTAACCCTGGAGCAGTGAATTCCCAAACGTATAAATAAGATGTATGAATAAGGAGGAATATCAGAAGAGAACTTTCAAAGCACTGCTGTAATGCTAAAATGGAATGGTTGGAAAGAGAAGGTAGTGTCATCATTATGTCAGAATAAAAATCAGATGAGTAAGGTCATCTATGACTCTGAAAATTATGGTTATATAGCTATTGGACATTTCTAAACCTTATGTTAAGATTGCTCATTTCAGACCTAGGTGCATATATATACACACATACACACACACACACACACACACACACATATATATGCATAAGCCATACTACTTTGTGTCTGTGTGCATGCATATATATATATAGCAATAAATATATATATATTTAATATATTGATGCTCTGGAATTCTGATTAAGGCTTCTACTTAAGGACAAAGATGTCTTAATCATTCCCCCAAATCTCCACCATTCATATATATATATATGCACGCACACAGACACAAAGTAGTATGGTTTATGGAATTTCTCTGATCGATTATGCACATGAACAGCAGACACAATGGGAAGATTCAGAAAACTGGCTATTGATCACACAAAGCAATCTAACCCAACCATGAAGTGGAGCATAACATGAGTTAAGATATGTCAGGGACTTTAGGAAGGCTGGCTCTTTAAAAATCGTTTCATGTTTCACATGTCATATGTCAACTTCATTTGGAAGCTCTGCTCACTATTAAAAAAAGTCTGAAAAGGTTAATAGGTATAAGTTCAGAATATTTTGAGAGTTGAGAAAAAGCTAATAATGGAGAAAGAATTATTTGGTTTCACAAATTTGTGAAGAAGAAAGTTTACAGTAATTTTTAGGAATGAAAATTATAATTTGCAATTATAGTTATATAATTATATGATATAATTATAACTTGGTTATAATTATAATTATAGTTTTATAGTCTTTATAAAATTATACTGTTTTCTGTTGATAAATCCTTGAGATGTAGTTACATTGCTTTTTGGTCTTCAGTTCCAATGAAATATTTTTATGCCATAGGAAAATTGTTAATATAGAAATGCATGCAATTTTAGATTATTTCACTGGATACTTAGGAACATACTTAATAAAGAAGGGGTCTTAGAAGTAAGCAATATTTCGGCCAGGCGCGGTGGCTCACGCCTGTAATCCCAGCACTTTGGGAGGCCAAGGCAGGCGGATCACAAGATCAGGAGATTGAGACCATCCTGGCTAAAACAGTGAAACCCCATCTCTACTAAAAACACGAAAAAATTTGCCTGGCATGGTGGCAGGTGCCTGTAGTCCCAGTTACTCGGGAGGCTGAGGCAGGAGAACGGCATGAACCCGGGAGGCAGAGATTGCAGTGAGCCAAGATCCTGCCACTGCACTCCAGCCTGGACAACAGAGCGAGACTGTCTCAAAAAAAAAAAAAAAAAAAAAAAGTAAGCAACATTTCAATTGCCATATCATTAGGCAAAGTCACACA
Source organism: Rhinopithecus roxellana (assembly GCF_007565055.1). Classification (NCBI taxonomy): domain Eukaryota; kingdom Metazoa; phylum Chordata; class Mammalia; order Primates; family Cercopithecidae; genus Rhinopithecus; species Rhinopithecus roxellana. The sequence goes on from NC_044558.1 coordinate 39,782,670, forward strand.
ATAGCAAATGACCTAAATCCAGAAAGTAATAATTGGAATCTAATGCAAAACAACATCTCCACCAAAATAAAGGCAAACAAGCAGTTTTTTTGGAGTGAACGATGGAAATATACGTTCAATGCTGCAGAACACCTTTTGTCTAGAGAGACTTGGTCTAGCAATGCAGTCTGAAACTTTGCAAGTATGTTGCAAAATACTTGTTAGACATTTGAACAGACTCCAAATCCCTCTTGGGATCAAATTCCTGTTGTTTCAGATTCCATTATTTTTTGTGGTATAAATTTGTATCAAATCAACAAATAAAATATATGAATATATGTATAAATTAAAGAATTGTTATTCAAATTGCACACAGGCCCAGGTTCCAAAATTTAGTTAATAAAAAGTGATAAAAGAAGCTGCTAATAGTTGTAGCTTGGTTTTATGGGACAAATTTTATATGAGGAGAGCTGCTTTCCTTTTTCTTACTTTGCTAGGAGCAAGTGGTCTTTTTACTTGTTTGATATTAGTCATCCTAAATTTAGAAAGCCTTGATTATTTTGCTTGGTTCTCACCTGAGAGTTTTTATTATTTTCATGTATTTGCAATCTTCTCAAAAAAAAAAAAAAAAACGTGAAAAAGAAGAGATGCTAGGATGACCTACACATACCCTGTAAGGTTACCACATCAATCCACTTACCTGGACCAAGCAATATATTGTGTTGCTGCTTTGTCTTTGCATATCTTACTCCCTCTGATTAGGACAACCTTGCCTTGTTAACCTAGACATGGACTCCTTAGAAAAGATGATGGAGTTATGGACTCTTTTCTCATTAAAAAGAAAAAAATATACACAGAATTTTGCATGAAGTGCCCTGACTTAGACACAGTCCTCTACAAAGTAGTCCTGACATATCCAGACATTGATAATGTGTCCACGTTTGTTATTGTATTTCAATATTTATTTGACCATCTTCAGTATGCTGAATTCCTAGGTGATGAGGGCTTTCCCTTATTCAGATTTCATTTCCAGGACAGTAAATATTTGTTGAATTCATTGAATGAATTGATTCCTTGAGGTTCAGCAACTTGAGGCTCAATTTGTCTTCAATTATAAATATTTAAGATCAAATTCAAAGACTTGGCACAGAGAGGCATCTCAATAAATGTTGAATGAAGGCTACAACATTTTAATTGCCTGAATGAATGTATGGTACATTCTAGTGCAAAAAAATGTTTTTCATGTGTTAATTTCATAATTAAGCCAAGTTTTACACATACACATACAATCTCTCTCTCACTCTCTCAATAGAATTGCACAATATAAGGAAGCCACTAAAATATCCACTTGTGCATATATAATAAAATATTGGAGTATATTAAATATATTGATGCTCTGGAATTCTGATTAAGACTTCTACTTAAGGACAAAGATGTCTTAATCATTCCCCCAAATCTCCACCATTCTGAGTAGCGTCACCCAGAATTTCATCTAGATAGTTCTAGGTTTGCTGTAAAGTTGCTAAATTGGCCTTGTTACCTCCTAGATATAATGCCAGCACCAACCCTCACGCTAGGATAATCGAAGAACAGAAAGAGAAGAGAGAAGTTTACAAGTTCTATCTCTCTGCATAACAAATGACTTAATGGCCCAAATGAATGGCTTAAGAAAACATAAATGTATTATCTCAGAGATTCCCTGGGTACAAATCAGCTGAGTCCTCTGCTTAGAGTCTCACAATGCTGAAATCCAGGTTTCAGCAAGACCGCATTGTCATATGGAGGCTCAGCCAGGAAAAGATTTACTTCTAAGCTTCCTCAGGAAGTTTGTCAAATTCATTTCCCTGAAATGGTAGCATTGAAGTTCTCCTTGTCTTGCTAGATGTTGGCGTGGAATTGCTGTCAGCTTATAGAGGTCATTCTCAGGTCTTGGCTATGTGGTCCCTGCCATTGGCCCTCTTATACATCCAATCTTCCTTCATGAAGGAGGGCCAGTCCCTTTTAAGTGCTAAACTGGTTAGATTGGGCCTGTGTAGACATCTCCCTTTTGATTAACTCAAAATCCAATAATTTGTAATCTATTCAAAGAGTGATATACAATCAGATTCTCAAGTTCTGCCCACTCAAGGAGAGAACTTTACACAGGGCATGTACACCGATGGGCAGGAATCTTGAGGGCTATCTGAGAATTCTATCACAAAGGATATTATAAGAGATGTTTATGGAGCTCTGTGAGTACAGTAAGAGGTTGCCTGAGATGAGGAGACATGAATCCCATTCTTCACTGCAGTCCTGTCCTAGTGGCCCCATTGGACAAGAGCAGAGCATGGTAGGGGAGTTCCAGGGAGGGTTTGATGCCCATTCTCTGAAGTTTGTTGGTATATGTAAAACTCATTATTGGTGCCAGCACATTTTCTGCAAAGGAAGAAGACTTGCGGGATTATCTGGCAGCAGCGAGGCAATAACAGGTGGTAGTTTGGTGTGTCTTTGGAGAGGATAGAGGGTCATTTCATCCCAGTTCTCAGAGCTCTCAGGGAGAGGGAAAGGGAGATGCCCCACTCTAAGGGAGGTTGGGACACAGACTACTTGAGAGAGACTAAAGAGAGACAAAAATGTCCCTTTCTGAGGGATCCCAGTGGCTAAGGTGGCTGACAAAAAGCTGAAAACCTTCCCAAGAAAGCACGCACAGCATCTGTGTGGAGACATTATATCAGAAGAGCAGACAATCAATCTGAGTCGTATTGAGACCTTGGTTGCCTTCTCACCAGCAGCAGGTAATCTATTACCCTGAAAGATCTCTGCCTGCCCTATATCTTCTCCCAATCCCCCAAATCAGGGGTAAGTGAGCTTTGAAATAGGGAAGGGAAGGAAGTAACCAGAATTAGACCATTCCTTCTCCCCACTCCAAGTATTTCAAGCCACAAGGCTGGACAACTGGGGATAGAAAAGAGGTGAAGGTAGGAAAGGGAACAAATGAGAAAGACGATATGATATCAGAGTCTTAAGCCTGAACTTTTAGTGAGAGGTATGGCACATTTCCAAGAGGTGCTTCAGGAACCAGGGAAGTGACATTTGACAAAACAACAGGAGAAAAATAAAAATATTTCATGTTTATAACCCATGTTGAACTACTCAATAAACCAAATATACATATATTTAAATTTCCCCCAGCTTCCAACTTTTGTATGTGCAAAGCAAAATTTCCCCCATGACTTTCAAATTTCCAGAAAACAAATTATATCCCTAAGTCACATATTAGAGTGAATTAGATCCAGATATATTTTCTGAGATCAAGATTTGATAAGGAAGGATAGAATGAAATCCATGCACAGAATATATCAGTGGGATGGTAAAAAAGGATTGCCACTAAAATTGCTAAGTAGGGAAACAAGCTGAAAAGTATGTCTATCTAGATGGAAAATAATACACAGTTTGAAGTGTTCCCCTGCTATAGAGAGGCCATTAAAATGAGTTCCTGATACTTGTTTCTGATTGCAGCTATGTTCTCGTGTTCTGCTCAGCATTTAAAAATAATGTGAAGATATATCATGTGAAACTACAAAGACATTTCACAAGAACTCAAGCCAAAAAACCATGACGACATAGCTGATTTTGTACATCCCCCTCTAAAATAAGTTGACTCACCATGAGGTAAAAAAGTAGTTCCTATGATACTCATTCATCTGAATATAATTGTATTGAATGTAAGGTGCCTGCAAAACTTCATGATAAGAGAGAATTCTACTAATCGTTATTCTTGGATTACTGATCCAACTGACATTCATTCCATTTTGAATTCCCATAGTAAATATAAAACAGTAGGTATGTATGTGTGTATGTATATCTGTATGTGTGCATATTTGTGAATCTTAACCATAGAATCTAACTTTAGAAAGGTTATGTTCAACTCTAGGCAAACAGTAATAAGATCAAATTAGGATCACAGGGAACTAATCTCTTAAAATTTAACAAAAAGTACCAGGTTTAACAGTAAATATCCCTGTGCTGGAGAAAAACACATGTTCCACAGAAGGAATAGTAAGCTATAAAGAACTAACTTAATTTGCTGGTTTAGCACATGGATAGTCAGTACAACAAACAGAACATTTGAACACTAAAATAACTTTTAAGACATAGCACCATTAAAATCAAATTTTATTAAAGTTCTTGATTTTAAGACAATGTAAAATTTCAATATTTTACAACAAATATTTAAAGTGTTTGAAATTATTACTTTGGATATAATAACTATGTTGCTTGGAAGTCTGGTGTACTACATATTTCATGTATGTGCAATACAATTACACACTGTACTGATATAAAATACAGTAGACAGCAAACCACTAAGGAACTGTGAGCCCTTGAGTACCCCTTGACAACACAATGGAGGCCAAATTGCATGCATTATGCATGATTTTAAAATGTGATTAGCCATATAAGATTCGTTCTTTTAACTGCAGTTGTAGCTTTTTATAAAAGAAACTTAGCTAACTTAGGCTATTGTTTAGGTTATGGACTTTTTCTTTCTATTTTGGATAGTTGAAAATTTGTTAAAAGTGTATGTCATACAGATATATGTATGTATGCATATATATGAACATACATACCTATATGTATAAATACTTGCCTGTGCAAAGAATATTTTTTGAAGGTAAGAAACAGGTAGAAGTGGGATTAGAACAGTGTGACTAGGAACAGGGAGGGGAGGCTGTCTTAGTTTGGTTTCCCCAAAAGCAGACCCTAAATTAAGCACTGGGTGCAAGTATTCATGAGATGTGATGGCAGGAAGCACAATGTAGGAGTAAAGAAAGTGGGACAGGAAAGGGAATAAAGCCAAAGAGTGTGTTAATGAGCATGTTGCCACTGTGGGCAGACAGAGCTCAGTCTCACTGGAGACCTTTTCAGAAACTATGCAAAACACTTCAAACTTTACCTTCCAGAGGAGAGAAAAGGAAGGTTGGGCATTTATCCACCTGCTTCCAACCCCCACATTGGTTGAGAGTGGCCCCAGGATATTAACTTCACACTTGCAATGCAGAGAAGAGAGACTGGGATGCTGGAGATGGGAAGCTGTCATCACAGCCCCCGAGATTCTCTGGGGTGGGGGAAGGCTGGGAAGAATGTATTTACATTTCTTTGAGTCACCCTGGCTCTGAGTTTCTGCTTGCACTGTTCTGTACTGCTTCACCCCCTGTAGGCCCTGCTTCCCATCTCCAGCCAGTTATTCCCCGCACACTTTCTGTGCAAGGAATTGTATGTAGCAGAATGTATGACAGGTTCAGGACAACAGAGCCTGGAAAACCGAAACAACTTAAAACTGATTATCTGCATCTCTGTTCTTAAACGGCGACTGGCAATTTCCCCCTCCCTGCAGGGATTCTCACTGGAATCTCTTGATCATGGTTTCCCACCATGCACTTTAGCCTTCAGTCTCTCCTCTAAAATCCCTTTCTTTACTGATTCACCATTCCTAGGGTTGAACATTCCTAAGATTTCTTCTGCAGACTGCATGGCTTCCTGCCTCCTTCAGCTGTTCACAGGACTTCACCTTGTATACCCAAAGTGAGTTAACAATGTTATTTTCTTAACAAAATCTGTTCTCACCCTAAGAGTAACTTTAGCTGTTACTGTTAACAAATTTTAAAGTTATTTTTACCCTGCTACATATGGACGGTTGTACATAATAAACTATCTTAATGATGCAGTGGATTCTGATAGCATAATTTATTAATTATATTGATTCAAACTTGATTCATTTTGTTCTTATTTCCCTACCATAGTCTGTGTTGGAATGTCTACCTCTTGCTTCAAAGTTCTGACCACTGACCTTTTTTAGGTTTCTTTTGTTTACTCAGGGAATCACTGTGTAATGCTTTGTGCTACAAATTCACTGCCCACAGTACAACTGGTTTTTTTTTTGTTTTTTGTTTTTTGTTTTTTGAGACGGAGTCTAGCTCTGTCGCCCAGGCTGGAGTGCAGTGGCCAGATCTCAGCTCACTGCAAGCTCCGCCTCCCGGGTTTAGGCCATTCTCCTGCCTCAGCCTCCCGTATAACTGGTTGTTAACTTTTCTCCTCTTCCATGCCTTTGTGAAGGATTGGGGTTCTTATTGCAGAAAGGAGTTTCTCTGGCTGTAGTTTAAACTGAAACAGCCCTGTTTCTCCTACTCACCAATTTAATCTTCCTTTGACCTTCTGGGTAATACTATGGCACTTGCTACGTAATGCCATTAAAAGCTCTCCAGGCCATAGAAGCTCTAAACATTACTGTTAATCACTTTACAGCTGACATCATGTGCATTCCAATGGCACCAGTTGACTTCCTTTTATAATTATCAGAGGATACATGAGAAATGCCGAAGTTTGAGAAAGACTTGTATTTCAAGCTCCAAATCCTCTACCCCAGGCTGAGATGAGCAGTTAATGTTGGTAAGTCTTTGGGGAAATCGACGGCTCTGGAAGATTTTTTTTGTTTTGTTTTTGAGACAGAGTCTCACTCTCGCCCAGGCTGGAGTGCAGTGGCGCAGTCTCGGCTCACTGCAAGCTCCGCCTTCTGGGTTCACGCCGTTCTCCTGCCTCAGTCTCCCGAGTAGCTGGGACTACAGGCGCCCGCCAACATGCCCGGCTAATTCTTTTGTACTTTTAGTAGCGACGGGGTTTCACCATGTTAGCCAGGATGGTCTCGATTTCCTGGCCTCGTGATCCGCCCACCTTGGCCTCCCAAAGTGCTGGGATTACAGGCGTGAGACACCACGCCCGGCTGGAAGTTTTAATATTGACATTATCACTCGTTTACCATGAGGGAGTTTGACTAATGGTTTATCCAAGATTAGAAATTGGAGAAGAAAAAAGTAAAGGCAAGATTCTCTCCAGTCACCACCCTCATCCTCAATCCCCAGGCCAAGATGCTATGTTTACCCAATTATCTTCTTACGAGAAAGAGAAAATCTGATGATAATACAATTTTTAAAAAGTGCTAGGCCTACCTTTTCTTCCTAACCTAATTTGTAATTTTTTACAATTATTTTCTAAAAGATTCATGAGATTCAAGATTCAATTTAAAAAGTCACATCTAATAAGCCATTAAGCCAGGTTATATGATTTTGAGACAGCACAAATTTACTTGCTGGGGATTAGGTATCTATGCAGAGAGGCTTGTTCATTCTCAGGCATATCCCAAATTATAATTCTACCATTATTATTTTCCAAATATTTGGCATTCTGCAGACTGGCTGGGAGGTCTAGTTATTGCTCTTTGTGTCAACTCCTCTGTTTCTCTCATGGCCAAATGCAGATAAAACTCCCACACAATCTAACATCACTGCAGTGACTCATAACTAGCAATTCTTGTTTAAAGCACTTAACAATTAGAAGGATTTTATACAAATTACAGTTTATTTTAGAAAAGAAATAAGCTAGCATATGGAAAATATTGGGTACGATGGTAAAATATATACCATACCACCTGTTTTGTCTAAAAAAATCTCTCAAAGAAATGCAGATTTAAAGTGATTATTCCCTAAAACTAAACACATGCAAAGACTTGATTAGCTATTTATCTATTAGAAAGTAATCACCTCTTAATGCTTGAAAAAATAAACAAGAAAAACCTGCTTTGTACTATGTCACAGACATACAGGGCTCAGAGAATAAGGAGAAACTACAAAGCAGGAGAAACAAATCCACTTTCCCTTTTCTCTTCCTCACGGCCCCCCCCCCCCCCCCCCCCCCCCCCCCCCCCCCCCCCGCCCCGCCATGCCCACCCAGGTTGATTGGTTACAGCTGAAATGTATGGGCTACTTACGCCAAGTCTATGGGCTCAACTGAAGGAGATGATGATGTTAATACTACTTCACACTTGTATAGCATCTTATGGCTTCCAAAGGGCTTTCACGTAGACTGTTTCATTTAGAGAAAAGCTTTCCACAGATGTTTTGTGGACTTGCAAGCATTGAAATTGCTAATTCTGATTAAATTTGTCTAATATTTCAAGTTCTGTTTCACTCTTACTTTATCCTAAATCTGGTTCACAAAGAGATTTTATTATGCTAATGTAAAGTGACAGTCATTTTCCCATGATAGACGCTGTTCCTCAAATGCAACCAGAGAGTTTGAGTTAGAAAGAACTTTGGAGGAATTGTATTCTAGCCATTTGATTTTGTAGATGAAATATCAAGGTTTAGAGAGACTTCACGACCTGCCCAGGGCCAGGCTTGGTTTTCTGCCTTGAAATATGGAAGGTTTGCTGTTACCCCTAAAGGGTGCCCTCCTGACTCTTGTCTATGTGGGGGAGAATAAAACTTCAGGGAAAAAATGATGAAGCAAACCAAGCACTAAGCAGCATGCTGTTTTTGAAACATTTCTTTATTTTTATCCTTCCAGTGTTTTAGAAAAATTTTTTTTTCTGAAGGAGATTTATTGAATATTCAAAGTAGGTACACTCTTTTTACTTGTTGTCCAAAATTACCAAATGTCTTTTTCATTTTTTTCATTAAACCAAAGATCCTTAGATTCCTAATCAAATGCTATTTTCACTTTTGTTCTCATTAAACTCATCTAAAAAATATGTTCTGTTTGTTTTTTGTTTTAAAGCAAGGCAGGTATTTTTAGCCAAATTTTAGAGTAAAGAAATCTCATACTCAAAGATACATGAACTGTACAATGTTACATAGCTGATTAGTGAAATTCATAAGAATAGAAACCACTTTGTATGATTTTTAGTACAGTTTTTGTTTTGTATTTTGTTTTTTACAACTCATTGTTCACGGCCCTGAAATAGAGTTGAAGATCATCAGATTTTCTTCAAGTTATATTTTTGACATCTTCCTAAATGGTTTGTATAAGGTAATCAATATATGCTATTAAATTGGATTCAAATTGAATTTTGTAATATGCACACTTATTTGTAACAATGCCTGACTGTAACATTATAAGTTTCTTTTTAATATTATTCCTTATTTCTAGAATTTCTAAAATGAGGTTGGGTGCAAGAATTTTGTATAACATGAATGTATTAAATTCTAAACCAAAGATTTTACATTTATATTAGATATGGAGTCATAGGGTTGTAAAAGACCCTAACTGGAAATCGGGTTTCTAGTATTTAGTATGTGTCTATCATACGCCATATCTTATTTCCTCAGTGTAAATAACCATAGCAAACCTGAGCAATTCCTAATCTTATCTCCTTTTTTAATGATAAGGAAACTGAGGCTCAGAAAACTGAAATAACTTGCCCAGAGTCCCATCTCTACATGATTCCAAAGTTCATGCTCTCTTGGCAGTATTTCTCATCTTTCTCAAAAAGCACACCTGAACTACAAAGAAGCACATCTCAATACATATAGAGAATTATTTCAGTCAATTCTGAGAAAAAAAAAAAAAAAAACACTTGCTTTTGACTGAGTAGGCCTACAAGATGTCTCTTTAGTTACATTCCTACTCATTTTATGCCAACAAAATACAACATATTCCAGAATACGTGGCTAATATTACATAGTGGTCTCTTTCAGACTAATAGGATTAATCTTATTTTTAATTGAGTTATAAAAAGCATCCTTTTCCTAATGGTTAATTTGTCTTTATTAAATTATATTATTAAGTATGTATTAATAAGAACAAATTAACCATTATTATAAAAGTATATATGTATTAGCATATTTATTAATAAGTTAATTTCTTAAAGAAATAAAACTTGCATTTTGCGCTGAGTTTACTGTCATTTAAATCATGACATAGAAGTTCACTGTTCAAAAATATCAGTGAAGATTATGACAAATAGCTGAAGATCTATATCCTCAGAATTATATTTGTTATGCGTCTCTAAGTTTAACCTCTGAAGGTTAGCACTGTTATTGCCTGTATGTGCTTTCATAGACATACAACATGAATTATTTTCTTTTAAAAATGTGTGTAAACATTTTGACACGTGTATAATACAGTATATGCACAGAAAAATACATTTAAATGCACAGAATACTGGATTATTATGAAGTGAGCTTTAGTACAATGACTAAATGAGATAAACACTGACAGCATCCCTGAAGCCCTATTCCTATGTATTCGTTGCCTATTCTTTTGAGAATTTCTTCTTTCACTTGATATTATATTAGTTAATTCTACCTCTGTAACTATATATTGCTCCAATTTCTAATTTTTATTGCTTTATTTTATTCATTTGTTTGAAATCTTACCATGTTTATTTATCCACTCCACTGTTGATGGCTATTTGGATTATTTCTAGTTTGTTGCTATTACAAGTCAATGCTGCATAAATATTCTTGTACATTCTTCTGACACACATATAATCATATTTCTCTAGAGTATATGCCCAGGAGTAGAATTTCTGGGCTGTGGGCTATGTGTATGTTTCAATTTAATAGGTGATGTTCCTAGTTTTTTAAAAAACAGTTTTATCAATTTATGTATCTGCCAATCATGAATGATAATTCCTGTTACTTCATAGTTTTTAAAATACTTGGTACTTGTTCTCAGACTTTTAAATGCTTTTTCAGTCTGGGGAATATGTGCAGTAGTTGGTATCTTCTTTTAGTTTCAACTTACTGTTTTCCAGAAGGTTATTAAGGTTTGACATTTTGTCATATGCTTGTTGGTCATTAGGATTTTTCTATTTGGTGTTATGCCTGTTTATGTTTTTCCTCCATTGTCATGTTTAATCTTACTTTTCTTATTGACTTTCAGGAGTTCTCTATTCAGTGTATAAATCCCTTATCAGTTATATATTTTGAAAATGGTATCTCCCCTTCTGTGGCTTTTGAAAATTCTCCTTTTGATGTCTTTTGAAAAATATAATGTAGCTGAACTCTTTTAATGAGACCAATATACCCTAAATACCAACCTTTACAAGAGCATTACAAAAAACAAAACTGTGAGCCAATTTATCTCAGGCACACCGATACCAAAATTCTAAACAAAATACTAGCAAATAAAATTCTGTGATACATATATGAAAATCTACATGAATTTTTGTTTGTATATGTGTATGCACACATACATATATATATCAGACCATGTTAAGATGTTTTTCCCCAGAGACAAGGGTAGTTTAGCATTTTTAAAAGATAAATTAATGTAATTCACCACATTAACAGAGGAAAGAAAAAAAGTCATAGTCACCTTGATGCAAAAATTAATGTGGTATAATTCAACACTCATTCAGCAGACAAGAAATAGAAGGAAACTTCATTAATTTCACAATGGAAATCCTAAAAAAATAGCATGAGCAGACATCATAATTGATAGCAAAATACTAAAAGGTTTTCTCATGAAACCAAAAACAGAATGCCTACTATGATAATTCAACAATGTAAAGGAAGTCTTTGTCAATTCAGTAAGGAATATAAAAATAAGTAAAATGAATAAAAATTAGAGAAAGAAATACAATTGCTATTATTCATGGAGGAAATGGTATACATAGAAAATACAAAAATAAAGACAAATTATCAGAATTAATATATGAATACAAAGTCAATATATAAAATCAATTAAATTTTCACATACTAGCAACAAATGGAAAACACATTTTTAAAAGTGAAATTATTATAATAGTATTATGAAACAAAAATATCAAGAAATTAAGTTGTCTAGATTCTAAGCTAAAAACTATAAAACATTATTGAGATTTACTAAAGGCTCAAGGTATTAGATCTTTATGTAAGTTTATGCTCAAAACCAAGACATTTTTTCAATTTTTATTTCTTTTAAGTGAAACTCAACTAAATGCAAGATGTTGTAGGCAACATGAAGATGAATAAAGCTTAGTGATCTTTTTGGCCAGAGGGAGATCAAATTACACTTAAATGTTAAATTAGAAAACATTATAATTATAGTAACACAAATAAAGTTCTGTAAAGTATTCAGAAGGTAAGGTTAATTCCTGCTGGTAGAATCAAGGAAGGTTTTACTGATGAAACGTAAAATGTCCTGATTTTTTTTCTTGTAGTTAAATTGTAAATCTCTTCCAGCTAGAAGCCTTTCGTTTCTTCTCTTGAATGAGATCATGAATGTCCAGTAGCTATTTCGGTGCCTGACACAACATAGATACTTAAAAAAATGCCTCTCTATCCTCTGGTCAGAACAACCAAAGTTAGTTCTGGCTATAGTAGGGAGACTTTCAACCTGCTGAAAACTTCTGTGATATAATAAAAAACCGTCTGCTCTTCAAGCCAATTTAATACAATTTTTCTTTACCTGGAACATCCCTTCCCTTTCATGCCCCTCTCACCTTCTATACATACCTGTGTGTAACAAGAATCCTCATCTTCCAGTTGGGAAATACCTAATATATTTGTTGAAAGTCTGTATGCACCAGGACCAGTTCCAAATGTTTTACATATATTACTCAGTATTTATTAAATGTGATGGTATCAAATTCTCTCATATATGCTCACACCAAAGTGTGCTTCTACTAGAGTGGATAGCATGGCACAAAACTGAGATCAATCATTTAGGCTCTGGAATCAAACTGCGTGAGTTCAAATCTCAGCTCTAACACATACTAGAGATGTGTCTGTGAACAAGTGAACTTACTGGCCTTTTTTTTTTTTTCCACTTCAGTTTTCTCATTTGTAAGGTAGATATGATAATGGCATTATTATGGACTGTGGTGGATTGTATTTTCCTAAAATGCTTAGAATAATATCTCCCATCCTTCACGTTCTTCTTACAGTGTGATTTTGCTACTCCCTCTCCAAGAAGTGGAATATATATTATTTCTCCTTGACCCTGGGAAGAACTCTGACTGTCTCACCAATAAGGAATGACAGAAGTAGAGGTAGGTGACTTCCAAGGCTAACTCATAAGACTGTGCAGCTTCTGCCTGGCTTTCTTTTTAGATGCTCACTCTTGGAGCCCAGCCACCATAAAGAATCCTAGACATATAGGTCAGCAGACAGCTCCAAATGAAGTCCCAGACAATAGCCACTATTAAGTGCCAGCGATGTAAGTGGGGGAGCCTTTGAGATGACTACAGCCCAGACACTGTCTACTCCAACTACATAAGAAACCCTGGGTAATAACTACCTAGCTAAGCCAAGTCAATCCCCCAAACCATGAGACATAATAGTAAAGTAATTGCTGTTGTTCTAAGCCCCTAAATTTTGAAATAACTTATCAGGAAGCAATAGATAATTGATACAGATTAGCTGAGATTTTTGGCTAGAACAGCTAGAAGTGGCTTCTTTATGCAACCTGGACTCCCTCACAGCATGGTGGCTGGATTTTAGGAGCATCTATTCTAACAGTTCCAGATGAAAGCTGCGTTATCCTTATGATCTAGTCTTGGAGGTTGCATTGTGTCATTTTCACTGTAGTCACAGATTCACTCAGATTTAAGGAAAGGGAACACAGACTCCACCTCTCAATGGGATGGAGATGGGTGTAAACATCATATTATAAGAGCAAGTAGGATGGGAAATTTTGTTGTAGCTGTCTTGAAAAATACAGTCTTTACATGGAACATAAATAAACTGATCTACAGCCCCTTTTAGAATAATGCCTGGCAGCATTTAATAAATGCTAGTTGTTATTCTTTTTTTTTCTTTTTTTTTGAGACAGAGTCTCGCTCTGTCGCCCAGGCTGGGGCGCAGTGGCCGGATCTCCGCTCACTGCAAGCTCCGCCTCCCGGGTTTACGACATTCTCCTGCCTCAGCCTCCCGAGTAGCTGGGACTACAGGCGCCTGCCACCTCGCCCGGCTAGTTTTTTTTTTTTTTTTTTTTTTTGTATTTTTTAGTGGAGACAGGGTTTCACCGTGTTAGCCAGGATGGTCTCGATCTCCTGACCTCGTGATCCGCACGTCTCAGCCTCCTGCTAGTTGTTATTCTTATTGTTCCAAAAATATAATGTAGGACTAATGGTGTAAAAGGAAAAGCAACTGGGGAATAATTAAGTCAACGAGTAATTAAAACAAGAATAAATGTGGACCGTCCCAGGCATCCTAAGGTACAATTTCGCTATGTTTGGCCCTATTCCATGTCTTGATCCCCTTTCATCCTCCTTAGGAGTATCATTGTTATAAAATTCATTGTTATGAAGTTCATGTGCATCCATCTAGAATGTTTCTCTGTATTTACATTTGTAAAATTATACAGTTTTGTTTTTCATTGTATTTTTCCCACAATATCATATTGTATTATACTCATTTGTGATCTGCTTTTCATTGTTTTGATTTTTGTCCTCTTTATTTTTACCTAACCATGACTTAAGAGATTTGTCATGCTAGTATAGAAAAAATCTACTTCATTCTTTAGTTCCCATCATTACAATAATGGCTATTCAATTTGATTCCAATTTTTATTCTACAAAAAAATCTAAGGTTCACACATTTCCAGTTTTATCAGAGCTTGCCAAGTTGTCCACCAAGATGGCTGTGCCAATTTGCACTGTCCTTTGCTGTGCAAAGAGCACACATTGCCCTACTTCCTTGTTGACAGTTGATACTATTAAACTTTTGCATTGGCCTCTCTGTGAGATTAAAATATGGTGAATCATTTTAATTTTAATTTTTCTAACTGTTAGTAAGGGAGGACATAGTTTTATGTTTACTGGTCAGTTGTATACTTGTTTACATCCCTTGCCCATTTTTCTGCTTCATTGTTTGTCTTTAGTTTATTGACTTTGAAGGGTATATAGATATAAAACACATAATATTCTCATATTTTACTGAATAATAATTGATTATCTATATACATGTTGACATGCTCCCAAGGTAATGATTATTTTTTCACTTAACTTTAAAATTCAATTTAGACAAATGTATCATTCTTTTTATTATGGGATTTGTTTTTTGTGTTTTGCTAAGTAAAGCCTTCCTTACCTGTAAAGCCATAATACATTGCACTGTATTCATTACTAAGAATTTAATATTTTTATTTAATTCAGCCAAACTTTATTTCATTTTATGATTTGAAGTAGAACTCCACTTCTATATCCTTTCATTTTCCCAAAACATTGATTCAGCTCATCTTTTCCCACTGATTTGAAATGCCAGCCTTTGATGTACATTAAATTACCACACCTAAGTAAAGTTAACAATTTTCCATGTTTCCAGAAAGTTCAGAACTCAACTCAGATATATAGATAATTCATGTTGTCTTGTACCATGCTGCTTTGTCATTACTTTAATTACATCTCTATACTTTGTTTTGGTGTCTAGTTGAATGTATCACTTGTTTGCTTTCTTCATTGTCAAGATTATCCTGGTTATTTTTTTATTTTTTATTTTTTTGGAGACGGACTCTTGCTATGTCACCCAGGCTGGAGTGAGTGCAGTGGTATGATCTGGGCTCACTGCAAGCTCCGCCTCCTGGCTTCACGCCATTCTCCTGCCTCAGCTTATTCTTAAGTATTTGCTTCTCCATATGAACTTTAAAATCACATTATCAAGTTTCATGAAATATCTTGGGGGCCTTGATTGGAGTTTCATTTATTTTGTGAAACTTGAGTTATTAAAATACAACATTGAGCATTCCTATTGATAAATATAGTTTATTTTCCACTTGTTTCTCTTTTAAGGCCTTCATAAAGCTTTATAGATTATGCTATAACTTGTTGCTTATTTATAACCTGAAAAATGAGATCTTTTAAAAGTATAATACATATCTAATCTGTTTTTGTTTGTGTAATGGGAAACTATTAATTTTTGTATGCTAATATTCTGCCTGGCCCACCTTGCTGACTCTTGTATTAGTTCACATACTTCTAAGTAAATGTCTTTATCTGTTCTTTTTCAATCTATATACATATATAGTTATTTTTATTCCAATCCATATACAATTTATTGTTTTGGATATTTCCACCTACAGAGTGTTGAATTTTAGTTTTATTTATTTCTATTCATCTAAATGTTCTACAATAAACCATTATTGCTCTTAGAGTTAGAAAAAAAATCAGTGTCATTTTAAAAGAATAATACCTTCTTTAAAATATTGAAATGCTTTTTAATGTCTTTTCATCTTTCTTAAGTATCCCAACTTTTAAAAAATGTATATTGGAGAAGATAATTAAATATTGAACTTAGAAAAAATAAGTCAGTGTTTTCTACTAATTAATCTAAATAACCATTGTCATATTTTAGTGCTTTTATCAATGAATTCTTTTTTAAAATACTAAACCTTAATATTTGTTCTGAGTCTATTTAAAGTTACTTTGTAAAGTTTTATTTTCAACATATTTACTTTGGTTTTGAATGCTTTTGACTTATAGCTCCCTCTGAATTCTAAAGATGTTTGTGATACTGCTCCTTCCTGAGACTTAACTAGTCAAGCTAGCTTTTCTTGAAACTTATCAGCAGCATTGAAGAACCATTATATTTGCTTGAAGTTTGGTCTTATTTATTTGCATTTGCATTACTCTACCTAATTGCTCCCTTGTGTGTTTCATTTCAACCATTAAGTTCAGTGATTTACTTTAGCAAATTGTTTATGGAGAGTTATCAATTTCTTTCTCCAAATTTCCACATTTACTCTGGTTTATTTTCTTGTCATTGTGTATGAATGTGTATGGGTGTGTGTCTGTCTGTATATGATACACATAAATGTATATGTAAACATGGTTTAACTTATACACACACATACATTAGTGTATATCAGTTTTTCTCAAATGTGCTCTCATGACTTCTCAGAGAACATCTGGAATCATTTACTGTAACAATGTTTCCAAATATGTTGTGATATGTATTTTAAGTACAGAACTAATATTTTACCTTTCATTAAAAAGAATATGCTCAAAATATTACAATAACACAATAATGCCTATGGATATTTCAGTAGGTACAAGCTATTGCTGACAATCCTTGCCTCCTCCATTATTGGTGACATGTTATTCTCTGACATAAGGTCATTTGATAGTTGTTTCTATGAGAATGAGGTTTATGGATATATTTTACTTGTAGTGAGCATTGTCCCTGTTGTATGATTTGGGGCATGTATAGAAGGAAAGGAAATAAAATGTCACTAGACCATTAACCTGTAAGAATTCTCTGTCCTTCTCTTTTTCTGTGTTGCCTATATCATCCTTACTTTAAAAATCTATGCAGTGGTGGGATATTTGCTCTCTCTAAAGTAGTTGAATCTACAAAGTCCAACCCCAAGAAAATAAGTATTTCCTATGGGTAATCATGACTGATTTTAAGAGCTGCTTTCAGCTAGAAGTGCTATTTTGGCTTAAGCCAGATAAAATGACATCTTTCCAAATACTACCCTTGAAAATAGAAATCTGCAAAATAGCTAAAAGAGAATTGTAACATTCCCAGTACAAAGAAAAGATAAATGCTTGAGGTGGTAGATATCCCAATGAAACTGACTTGGTCATTACACATTGGATACACATATCAAAGTATCACATGTACCCCCAAATATGTGCAACTGTGATATACCAATAAAAATACAAAAAGATTAATTGTAAAAAGAAAATAAAAATCTGTATGCAATAAACTGAAGCTATTAATAAATGTTAACAGCAATTAAGAGCCATTGCAATTTGTTTTCCTGAAAAATAGCTTCTGTTTTTAACTAATTCAGTTCAGTTAAGCAATTATAACCTAAGTGGATTATTACCATTGGGGAAAAAGGCATTTCAAATATTTGGGGAGTATTTCAAATCACTTTCTCTCATTTAGTACATTATTTAACTATTTCTGTACATGTGATGATCACTCATGGGAGTATATTTCTAAAGTGTCTTTTAGAAAAAGTTAATTATCTAAAGTGGGAAAACTTTTTATCAGTAAAAATTTCTCCAGACTTAGATTGTTTTTTTTTCTCAATCTCTCTCAGCATAGAGACATTAACAAAGTTGGCTCAAGGAAGTGGTTTGGATATTTTGATTACTAACTCAAACTCTCAAGACAGTAAACAACATAGGTTGTTCCATGTTGAATAGAAGATTACAAGTACAATTTTCAACAAAGTTTATGTGCTACTTTTAAATATAGAATCGTAGGCACTGATTTTTATTTACATGATTAACACACAGATTAAGAACTGAACACATGTTATTGCAATCTGTGGGACTAATTGGGACAGAAAGTTGTTATTGATGAAATACCACATGAATATATTGAAAGAATATGTCCATTTTAAGATTGTGGCCAATTAAAGATAATGAAATAGCAAACTGAAAGTAAAAAAATTGAGTCAATCAAAGGATTTGAGTTCACTCCCCACTGAATTGCCTGGTTGGTGTGGTGTCATGTAAACACAGTCTTAGTTTATTCCTTTGTGCTGATGGGGTTGACATAAGTAAAACTTAATTTCAAAATATAAGAAAGACTATAAGTTTCTTTGACAGGTATTGGAAGTTTTTCAACTCCTCATCTCTTTCTGGGCTGTTGAATCAGTTACTCTTTGTGGTTTTGACTCACTGACAGTTGGAAGAAATTTGAGAAGAAATTCTTCAGGCTGTCATTTCTTCTCCATTAGAGCTAATCTTTGCTGGATTGTTGGCAATATCACTTGACTTAAGACTATGGTGAAGCTAAAAATGAATTTCACTTATTCTGAGACTGCATAACACTATCGCATTGATAGGTTGTTGGGAAAACTATGCAGGTTCTATTGGAGTTAGAGTTATGCTGTTCAAATAGAAATGTTTTCTGATTTTTTTTTAAATGATGAGAAAACATTAGAGGCTTTTGGGGAATTGAATTTTAGTGGAAGAATCTGACCCAAAATTTTTTGCTATTGTAAAAAAAGAGATTTTTCTTTGCCCTTAAAAATCACATTTTCCTGTGTGTCCTGTAGTCTGCTTTATTGCCAAGAACTTTTCACAGTTTGATCATTAAAAATGTAGGACAGCAAATGCATCCCACACACTGGCCCAAGCAATGTCTTGGATGCAGTAGTGTTACCTTCTTGTTAAGAAAGAAGAGTTAAAGTAACTTGTGAAAGGTGGAAATGGCTCGGCCATTCATTATTAGGAGATCTTCGGTTGGCTGATGGGATCATGAGCACAACATGCTGTGATAAGTTTCTGGAAAGTGCATTCACAGAGCAGCACTGATCAGTGAGTACTCAGAGGTCAACTGGGTGTACACTTAACTCTTAGTCCCAGTTAACCTCACTTGGGCTGGGCCCTCTATTTAACACCAACCCAACTCATGTTAATTTTGTGGCTGTCTCCCAAACAGACAATGAAAAGTAAATTGGCTTCATACCTCTGAATTGATGGATTCTTTGCTGTATATATAGTTCTAGATTCTTTAACTGAAAGGGTCATGAAAATCTAATTTACTCATGTAGTGTTGAATAAACAAAGACAGAGGTTGTGACTTGCTCAGGGTCACACAACTGGAAGCAGAATGAGGACAGTTCCAACATAAAGGGCTTTTCATCATCAGAGAGTGGGCCCAAAAAGTGAGGTCTCTTTCCAAAGTAAGCCCTTTTCCTTTTCTGACGATGGTCTGATATGTCAAGAAGAGAGCATGTTTGGTTATCAACCCTGAATCATCTGTATATGTTTGTTTTAAAAACGGTAACCCTATGTGTTAGATCACGCATCTGCCCACATGATCACACTAAAATTCGTTGGGAACTTAGAACAGATAAGACATTTACTGGAAAGAAAAGTCATCTTCTACTCAGCTCTTAAATAAATCCATTTATCTGTAGCACTGCATTTCATATCTGCCCATATTTTCTCTTTATGTTAGCAGAAACTAAAGCTAAACAAGGTTTGAAAGCTTTAAAATACATGAGCTAAACTGATAAGACTAATGACTGACATAAGTAGCTAAATGGCGTGGTTAAATGGTCATAATATAAACCATGAATATCAAATTGCCCGGCATCATCCTTTTTTTTGCAGTGGTTCAGATCCAAAGAAGGAATCCTGGAAAGGACATAGGAATGAAAAAACTGAACATGGACAAGAGAGTGTTTAAACAAAAAAGGATTTTTTTCCCCATTAAAATGAAAATGTATTTGTTGACTTTTAAAAAAAATAGTTTTATTTTCCTTTTAAGTTCTGGGATATATATGCAGGATGTACAGGTTTCTTACACAGGTAAATGTGTACCATGATGGTTTGCCGCACCTGTCAACCCATCAGTTAGGTATTAAGCCCTGCATGCATTAGCTATTTATCCTGATGCTCTCCCTGCCACTCCTCCCTGACAGGTCCCAGTGTGTGTTTTTCACCTCCCTGTGTCCATTTGTTCTCATTGTTCAGCTCGTATTACTAGGTATATGCCCAAATGAATATAAATCATTCCATAATAAAGACACATGCACATGTATTATAGCACTATTCACAGTAGCAAAAACATGGAACCCAAATGCCCATCAATAATAGACTGGACAAAGAAAATGTGGTATATATACACCAAGGAATACTATGCAGTCATAAAAAGGAATGAGATCATCTCCTTTGCAGGGATATGGATGGAGCTGGAAGCCATTATCCTCAGCAACTAACACAGGAACAGAAAACCAAACACTGCATGTTCTCAATTATAAAGAAAAAAGAATTTTTATTCTCTACCCTGGAAAGCAAAAAGATACGGACAAGGGCAGATAGCTTCAAAAAAGTATCAGGTGTTTAGAGATCTGCATTTTGTGCTTGGCTAGAATTCGAAGAGTGGATGTCAGGGGAACCTTCCTAGAAGAAGGGCTTGAGGGAATTTTCATCATCCTGTTTGGGGAGGTTGCCCAACCCTATGTGCAAATTCCTCCCTATAGGCAGTCTTAAGGCCAGAAGTTAGCCTCGTTCCAAATGCAGCAAGAAAAGACAAAAGGGAACATTTGATACTGAAAACAATTTTAGGAACCAAGAGAGGGAGACAAAAAGGCAAAGGGAAACAGGTATCAGTATCAACTGTGGACATTAACATCAAAAATTGAAGCCCCAAATTGGATGACCTTGACTCTTGAAACTCTATCTGTGACCTCAGTTTATCTGTGACTTGTTTATAAAAATAGAATGTATCCTTTTAAAAAAACAAAGGGACACATATCTAGAAAACTTCTTTCTGTCTCCAGGGATCTTCCATGATTAGATATTCTGGACTAAAGAAAGCTACAAAGTTCTTACCTGAGAGTTTAAAAATATAATCCCTTTATCAAAACAGTCAGAAACCATCACCCAAACTCTCAGCTTTTTAGTATTATAACAGGTGAAAAAAAGTTCTTTGTAAAATCTGCTGCATTAAATTTGCTAAATTGTTCAGGCATGTAGTCAATAATAAAGCAAATGGAAAAAGACATTCATTACAAGCAAATATTAGTTCTTCCTTGATTTAAGGAAATGAGTTTGACTAACCAACTCCAGCTTGCCGTGTTCTTTATTTGAAAGGCTACCATGTAACAGAAAACTGACTTGGCATACTGATCAAGCTGGTGTTCTGGGTTCAATCATTTTGTGGGTCAGTTAGCTTTGTTGTACTTTAAATTCTGGCTAAGCATTTCCCCTATGTATACTTTGGTTGGAGACAGAAAGTAGAATAATATGTAAAAGAATCAAAGCCATCCCTACTACTGGAAAAGCAAATAGATGCCCTCAAAATGTACATCATACATTGGTTGGTGGTTTGTTGGCAGCATTGTCTTTCTGCAGAAAGATTAGCAAAAATAAAATGACCTATCAAAACATTAAAATCAAAATTTATTTAGATTTTTTAAAAAATAGAACATACATCCAGATTATATATACCATAGCTTGTGGAAGCACCCACAGGAAAAAGATATGTTAGATTCAGTGCAACACTCTTTTTTTTTTTGTAGATGGAGTCTCACTCTGTCACCTAGATTGGAGTAAAGAGCAGCGATTTTGGCTCACTACAAGCTCTGCCTCCCAGGTTCAAGCGATTCTCCTGCCTCAGCCTCCCGAGTAGCTGGGACTACAGGCATCCACCACCATGCCTGGCTAATTTTTGTATTTTTAGTAAAGGTGGGGTTTCATCATGTTGCCCAGGCTGGTCTCAAACTCCTGACCTCAAGTGATCCACCTGCCTCAGCCTCCCAAAGTGCTAGGATTACGGGCGTGAGCCACCGTGCCGGGCTGCAACACATTTTTAATGTTGCCACATGAGCAACAGGTGATAATGTTAATAGCTTCTCTATTGGTGGAGCCTTATAAGTTGGCTTTAATCAAGCAATGGCTTACCCCCAGAATTCTTTTTTTTTTATTCTAACGACTTCTTAAATCTATGCATATACACTTTAAATTGAAAATAGGTTATTGGATGAAAAATGTTATACATTTTTGTGTAATTGTATAAATAACAGTTGCCTAAAGATAGAATGTAAAACTTCTTACAAGTGGAACAGACATCCAGGTATAGATTTACCTCTAGAGCTGCAGTTAACTACTACACTTGCTTCCCTAAGGGATTGCTAAGTATATTAGGTTACTAGTCTATGAAGCATTTGCCCGGAATGGTCAACGTATGTGGAATCTCTTAGGTCTGTGTTGAAATATGTATGAAATTACAGCACTTTGAAAATGTTGTGATTGATCCACAGCTCAATGGGCCATGAGGGAGAGTCACATTCAGAATGATTAATGTAAGACAGAGCAAAACTCAGGAAGTGCCAGAAAGGAGAGAAACTACTTGATCCTCCAGGGCAGCCATTTTCTCTGGTTCTCCTATAAAACTGAGTAAAGCAAATTAAATCCCCTCAGCTTCCCAGAGTTGGGATTTAAGGAGTGACACAGCGTTCTATCCAGCTGTGCTGTTGTGCACATCTTTGTATAATTTCCGACTTAAGCTAATGCCAATATCCAGAAGAAGGCCTGGATCCATTTTCCGGGAGCAGGTGGGAAGGGGAGGGAGAGACACTTCAAACCTGAAATACTAAGCCCTGAACATTTTCAGATGGACTTTGACATAAGGTTTATTGAGAAAGGAAAGGCAGCCTTCATTATCGACAGAATGTACTATTTGCAGGTCATTGGCTGAATGCTGCTGAACTGTTGACTGAATAACTGAATGCCAAATCAAGTTTTGTTGCTATAACAACCAAACTAACTGGCCCATAAAGGGTTGATTCCGGTCAGTAATTCAATCCGTTATCCAAAATATGATTGTTTTGACTGTCTCCACAACCAGTTCCTCCAAGAGATGTGGAATTGGTGCCTCAGGTCTCAGAATGTTCAGCAAGGACATATCAGGGCCCTCAGTTTCTTTTTTGAGTGTGAGATGGTGCAAAAGCAAAACATTTGATGGATTTGCTTTTTATTTCTGGTCTCCAATTGCAGCATTTGGCATTTTGGGGACAATTCAAAAGTAGAATTAATACTTTTTGTTACTTTTAAAACAAGTTAAAAAAAAAAAGCCGATGACTAAGGAACTTCATCTGCTTCCCTTATACTTGAAAAGGTTGCATTTATTTCCAAATATCAGAGCTACTAGAAGAAACATAAAAGTGAGCATGGAAATGACAATGCTTAAACCTGCTAGTGATCAGAGAAACACAAATTAAAATGATAATAAGGAGAATGTGAGACTGGACCAGAAGACCAACAAACTCCCACAGCTGCCAAGTGAGTGCATTTGTAAATCTAGAGAGACATTTTGAAAAACAATTTGGAAATAAATTGTAATAACCAGGAAAATATTACTGTATCTCTGAAAAATTTTTATCCTAAGGAAACAGTTCACAAGAAGAAAAAAATTTTTTATGTATTTGCACAAAAGTTTATGGTTGTGTGGTTAGTCCATGCTTTTAAAATGGGGGAGTGTCTGAAATGTTCAAACTTAGGGAAACAAATAACATCACAGTGCTTAATAGAAGATTACTAAACAGCTGGGAAAAATCAGAGATATGGAAACTATGGGGCAATGTGAAAAATGTTAAGTGAAAAAAACACACAACATCCCTATATGCTCTATGATTACAATATGTAGTACTTGTTTATATATGGGCAAGCAATGGAGTGGAACAGAAAGAACAAAACCAGTTGTGTTTGAGTTGAGAAAATTTGAGACAATACAGATTTGAGTCATAAATGTATATGTGAACAAATGTATCTCTTTTAAAATTGCTAAATATGTTATTATAATACAGTTATAACATAAATGAACCAAAAATGTTCTATTCTAAACTCCTAAGCATTTTGAATTTGAAACGTGGGGAATAGTGAGAAAGACCTAAAAATATTTTTTAAAGCTATATTTTCACTTTTTCAATACAATCACTCTTATTTAATTCTGTTACCTTTTTTGAAATTACAAAAGTAATGTCTATTATAAGCACAAAAATACGCGAAAAACAGGAAATACACAAAAAAAGCCAAAAGAACAATCATTAATTCACCTCCCACACTCTTTCTTACTTTATTCCAATCTTCCTTTCTGTTTTTTTTTTTTTTCCTTTGCAAAAATGAGATCCTACCATGATCTAATTTGGTGACTTTATGGGAAGTAATGTGAATTTTTAAAACAAATTTATATCCTTAAATAGATTACTTCCTTTTTCTACAACCTATTGCCAACTAGCAGAAGCTCCCGTTTTTTGATTTGGGCAATGTGCCAGTTGCTGTGCTGTTAGTTGTGGGACAAACACCAAGTAGCTGATAAGAGAGAGACCTTAGTCCCACTTTTACAGAAATGAGAAAGCTGAGACCCAGGGAAGCAATTGACTCAAAATTACATAACTAGTATTTGGCAATTGACAGGGCTTGGAATCCAAAGTAGTTCTGACAGCAGAAAACGTGCTTTTCAACACTAAAGTGTCTATAGTGAACAGTGCTACACTTACAGCAGAGCCACCACAGACCAAAGAAAGGGATCAAGCCTCAGCCTTCCTTCTCCCAAACCCCCTGCCTCATGTTTTGTAAATCCCTCTCTATTGACTGGGATTGGCCAAGCAAGCAGTGCCCCAGGGCGAGGACACCAGCCTAGACCTAATCTCCTTTTTACCCCAGCTTTGGTGCCCTCTCCTGCACTCTACCAGAGGAGTTTCAAGCACATGTCCTGAGGGGCTTCTGTATTCATAATTTGAGGTTATCTCTTGGATAGGCCCTGGTTGTAGTAGAGTGACTAACTCTAGTATCCTCCTGTTGGCCAGAGTAGTCTTTCTTTCACAGGACTGTGGGAGGTGCCAATAATAACACTGGGTATTACCTTGCATTCCTCCAGAAAGCCACTCTGATCCTGAGATTTACCATTTTGTATTACATTCATTTTAGAGAATTTTATTATTCTAATATCTAACATATGACATGAATAGTCACCAAAACAGTAGTTGAGTTCCGCTTGCCCTTCATTGTGTAATCCTCCTTTTACCTCCCAAGAGTTACCTGGCATGTCTGGACCCAGGCTTCTCCAAAAAGTGGCCACTTCTCCTATTTATCTTCACCCTGCCATCCAAAAGAAAACAACCAACCACTCTCTTCTATCCTAACCAGGCAGGCCTGGTCTAGAATCCTAATCCTATCTCATACCAGCCATACCAGTCCCATTCCAACTCTCTATTTCCTTGTCTGTAACATGATAACATCAACATCTAATTCATAGAGTCTGTAAAAATTAATGGTTTTGTACCTTGCCTCACACACGTAGGTGCTCAGAAACATGGTAAATATACATATACACTTTATTTACTTTTCCACCTGAAAAGAAACTAACATTTAGCCGTTCTCAATCCTGCCCTCTCTATATGCTAGAATTTCCAGGCCTTCTTTATTCTCTGACCTACTTGCCATGCATATTACTAACCTTGAGTGCCCGCCACCATCTGCTTCATGTTTCAACTACAGAACTGCTAACTACAGTGTTCTGCGGGTAGTTACTAATTCATTCTTCATTATCTGAGTTTTCTGATCTCAGCCTGCTTGGATCTCATTGCAATCTTTTATTTCTTTACTACTAGATTAAAACCCTCATAGTAACTTTCCAAACTTTTCATACTTTTAAAGATCTCAATTGCATGCCCACCTTCCTTACTCTCAACAGGAAATCTGGCTTCCTGTTACAAAGAAAATCACCACTGTATTTTAAAAGACCATGGCAATATAAAGATTATTATAGTAATCTCTCTAAAGCATTCCTTTTAAAACTATAGTTTCCTTCCCAAAAACTGTTCAGTGTCTATCCCCACATGCATAGCAAGATCCTGATCATAATTTGTGTTAGTTTTATTTCCCCTGTATAAGCCCTGAATTTTAACTAATCGGAACAAGAACCACAAATGCCTTCTTATTTCACCTTTGCACCTATGCTATGACTATTTCTTTCTTTCATTTTAAAATGTCATTCTCCTCTCTTTTTTATAAACCAAAATTCTGCCCATCCTTCAGCATCTTAATTAAAATTCCATATGCTCAAAACTTTCTATGATTATTCCAGCTTACTTTTTATTTTAAAACATATGGCTCTTTGTTCTACTTTTAGAGTGCATTCCACTTTTATTAGGTCATTTGTCTACATTTCGTCCCTCTGCAGAGAGTATAAGCTCCTTAAGAGAATGCAACCAGGAGTTACACACATTTTATAGATTCTTAGCAAGTCCTTGTTGAAGTAGTTCATAGGCAACGAAGAGGGCAGGTTTTAGAGAACCCCATCAGCTCTTTTCCTCTCTCTGTCTTTGAAGTTTCTTTGAAGTTAAAGAAACCTCTACCCAGAGAAAAGCTCCCCAGGGAGACAGGTCAAATGAGGATCAGGTCCTGTGTGCTCCAGTGGGAATCTTTGAAACTAAGGAGACAAAGCAGAGAGGGAAGAGCGTACACTTTGAATGTGGTCCATAGGGCTTTGCTGTCTCCTGTTACTAAAAGATGTCAATGACCCTATAACTTTCTTTGGCGCTGAGGAGTCATTTCAATCCCAACCTTCAGGTTTAGCAGATTTAAACTTTGGCAAGGAAAGTTCCCTCTGCCTGGAACTTGATATGCAGTGATCTCAGCTTCTGTGTCTTTAGAAAATGAGAAATATAAATGTACTCGCCAATATGTACTGATAGCATGCCCTTCTCCTTATAGACCTTGAGTTTAATACAGAAAGAATAGAGAGCCAGAAGGGCAAACAAAATAAGCATTGGCTCAAAATGTGTGTGTGTGTGTGTGTGTCACCCTCAATACCACCAGCAGCTAGGGAATGGGAATTTTTACCTTTTCATTAGACCTCATCTTATGCATGGAGACCCTTTGAAACTAATATAATCTTCTACTACCAAGTTGAGCTCACCTTTCAATAAAAGTAAGGCTTATGGATTTTTAAGCAAAACGCTGTAAAATGTTGGGTCCCTCGTTGCATATCTCTTAGATGTAACATTAATCATAAATGTTTTCTCAAGAAACTGGTCTCTATATAAAAGGGAGGCAAATCTGTATACGTCTCTTATAAGTATCCCATTTACAACCAGAAATATGCCCCCTTACTCCTCTTTCTATGAAACAGTGACCTCTGCTGCTCAGTGGGGCTGATCCTGGGGGCTCCTTCAGAGCCAGAGGCAGAGCTGCAGGCACAATCCTTTCTTTCACGTCCCCATTCTGCTGAGGCCCCTCCATAACACTGTCGTGTTTGAACAACTCTACAAATTGGATTCTCCTCTTCTGAATTAGTTTATTTCTTCTACAACAATTCTATTATAAAAATCTTTCTTCATATGGAACCCGAACTTGCTTCCTTTTAACACATGACCCTCTCTTAGCTCTGTGGTTACAGTAACAGACAAGTAAAATTCCCCTTTCACATGACATCGTTGAAGGCAGAAAGATGTTATATTCCTTCACAGGGTTTTATTTTTCCATGTGAACAACCTCACTTCCTTCAGCCCACGTGGATATTATTTCAAGACCCTCTCTATACTCTTTCTATTCTCTACACGTGTTTCTGTTGATTGATATACATCAGGAAAAGAAAAAGTTTGCATGCCACAGAAGTTCAACAATTGTATAAATCATTTACTTTATTCTTAGTACACCCATCACAATGGGTAAGTGACGGGAATTTGAAGAGAACAAATCTGGGTTCAATACTGCCTCCCCTAAGTGAGCCATGAGTCCTATGCAAATCATTCAACTACTCTATACCTTTATTTTCTCCACTGTAAAATAAACATGATAATAATAACTATCTAGTAGGTTTGCTCCAAAGCTTACATAGAAGTCAACAAGGCATTGTGCTAAAAGCACTTAGCAGAGTTCCTCACAGCTAGCTACTCAGTGAGTATTCAATAAAAGAAGACCTTTTGTTATTTGCTGCTGGACTAGATAAACAAATACGAAAAAAGTTAGGGGGAAATGGGAATTGAGAAGAAATAGAAATAGAATGTACATGTTTTAAAAATAGAGAATGAATATGTTTTAAATTAACTATGAAACGTAAAGTTTCTCAAACTCCAGGCCAATTTTATGCATATTTCTATGTGCTGAGCTCATATCCAGTGTCTGGCATATAAAGGGAGATTGGTAAGTGTTTGTTGGATGAATGAACTTCAAATAGATCAAAATATACTATATTGAAATGAAGGAAACATCATGAAGTTAGTCTTACAGTGACATTTCCTGTATGAAACATGATACAATATAAAAAGCTCAAATACAGCAGATGGTGAGCAAAGCCTAAGTTGTATGGTAGATTTAGTAACCTGAAAGAAGCTTTTCTCTCTGCAATTTTTATCATTTGGGAACTGCTGGCTCCAAATTATATGCATATATTAAATTATCTTCTACATAAACTTATCAGCAAACATTTATTTTTAGTGACCATCTAGGTTTAATCATAGGTGCTAAGAATACAACATATAAATTATCATTTCTTCTCTAAAAGTTAACAATGGTGCATGAGGAAATAGCAATATAGTTGAGCAAATAATAAAGGCAAAAAATGATCACTAAAAATACAAAGAACTAAAATAATGATATAGCCAGTAGTAGTCAAATCATTCTGGCAAATATCTCACATTATACCTAAAAATCAATGGAACCATTTTCTTTATACATGATTCAAGCCAGCCAAACTTGGAGGTTTATGTTTCCACTCTAAGTGAAATGCCTAAAGAAGGAGAATATGGCATATGGGGAAACCTGAGAGTAACTGAATGAATTATGAGATGATTTATACTATAGTTACTGAAGACATGGCATTCAGAGAAGTAAAGTTCTTCAGTGGTATTAAGTAAGCATGCTGGGTAGTGGAGTGTGCTGAGGTCTTAAAGGAATTGCGTTTTCTTCTCGACCATGTTTTCAGTGTAACCTCTCTTTCTTTGGTTTCATCATTTGCATAATGAAGAGAGGAATAACTGTGTTGTCTAAATAACAGAATTGTCATGAGAATAATAGCAAATAATAGAAGGACCTTTGAAAATCTTCCTATGCAAATGGAGGTTGATATCACTATTGTTAGGAGTACATTTTTCTGCCTGTCTAAAAAGGTCATGCCTGAGTAGGTTTAGTCTCACACCTCTCCCATGAGTCATCTTCACACACACAAAAATCCATAGTCTATATTTTAATGACCTTAAGTAAAGATCTACTGAATGGATCTGCACACCAAAAATAAATGTCCCTTGTGGCAAATTGTTTGTTCAGCCTTAATATTTGATACAGATTTTCATACAATCAATTTGGCTGCAGTAATCAATATTGATTATAAAAGATGCTAAAATGAATAATTTGGATGGGGCATGTGAAAATTTACTTGTGCCACTACCTTTCCCAGCCTCTGGTAATCGTCATTTTACTCTCTATCACCATGAGTTTAATTGTTTTGATTTTTAGATACCACAGATAAATGAGAACATGTGATGCTTGTCTTTCTGTGCCTGGTTTATTTCACTTAGCATAATGACCTCCAGTTCTAATTATATTGCTGCAAATAACAAAATTTCATTCTTTTTTATGGTTAAATAGTATTTTATTATGTATATATACCACATTTTCTTTATCCATTCATCTATTGGTGGACACTAAGATTGATTCTATCTCTTGGCTATTGTGAATATTGCTGCAATAAACACGGGAAGGCAGATATCTCTTAGACATACCAATTTCATTTCCTTTGGATATATACCCAGTAATGGAATTGATGGATCATATGGTAGTTCTATTTTTAGTTTTTTGAGGAACTTCTATACTGTTTTCCGTAATAGGTATACTAACTTACATTCCCACCAACAATGAATAAGAGCTCCTTGGTCAGGGGCAGTGGCTCACACCTGTAATCCTAACACTTTGGGAAACTAAGGTGGAAGGATTGCTTGAGCCAAGAGTTTGAGACCAGCCTGGGCAACTAGTGAGACCCTATCTCAAAAAGGAACAAAAAATAGAATTCCTCTTTCTCCATATCCTCACCAGCATTTGCTATTTTGTGCCTTTTTGATAATAGCCATTCTAAATGGGGTGAGATGATATCTTATGGTAGTTTGATGTGCATTTCCCTAATGATTAGTGATGTTGAGCATGTTTTCATATGTCTGTTACCATTTGTGTGTCTTCTTTTGAGAGAGTCTCATTTGCTCATTTTTTTTACCAAATCATTCATTTTGTGAGTTTTGTGTGTGTGTGTTGAGTTGTTTGAATTCTTTGTATAATTTGGATATTAATTCCTGTCCAATAAATAGTTTGTAAATATTTTCTCCTATTCTGCAGATTGACTCTTCACTCTGTTTCCTTTGCTGTACAGAAGATTTTTGGTTTGATGTGATTCCATTTGTCTATTTTGGCTTTAGTTGCCTATGCTTTTCTGGTCTTTTCCATAAAATTTTTGCCCGGACTAATGTAATAAAGCATTTCTTGTATGTTTTTCTTCTAGTAGGTTCACAGTTTCAGGTCTTACAGTTAAGTCTCAAATTTTGAGTTAAATTTTATATATGGTGAAAGATGGGGGTATAGTTTTATTTTTCTGCACAAGGTTATCCAGTTTTCCTAGCACCATTAATTGAAGAGACTGTTCCTTTCCAATGAACGTTCTTGGTGCATTTGTCGAAAATCAGTTGGCTGTAAATATGTGGGTTTATTTTTGGATTCTTTATTCTGTTCCCTTGGTATATGTGCCTGTTTTTATGCCAGGACCATCTGGTTTTGGTTATTATAGCTTTATAATATGTTTTGAAATACATCAATTTGATGCCTCCAGCTTTGTCCTTTTTGTTCAGGATTGTTTTGGCTATTCAGGATCTTCTGTGGTTCTATATACATTTTAGAATTTTAAAATTTTTTTCTGTGAAGAATGACACTGATATTTTGATAGGGATTGCATTGAAACTGTATATCGCTTTGAATAGTATGGTCATTTTCACAATATTATCACAAAATTAATAATCATAAATTTATTTCAATTCATGAGCGTGGGATGTCTTTTCATGTTTTTGTTTCTTTGGTTTCTTTCATCAGTGTGTTTTGTAGTGTTTTTTTAGAGTTTTTTTTTAACTTCCTTGATTAAATTTATTACTAGGTGTATTTTTGTAGCTATTGTAAATACTTTCTTGACTTCTTTTTTGCTAGTTCATTATTGGTGTATGGGAATGCTACTGATCTTTGTGTGTTGATTTTGTATCTTAAAACTTTATTGAATTAATTTATCAGCTCTAAGAGTTTTTGGAGCAGCTTTTAGGGATTTATATTTAAGGGTTTTCTTACATGTAAGGTTATGTTATCTGCAAATAGGAACAATTTGATTTCCTCCTTTCCTATTTGGGTGCTCTTTATTTTCTTCTCATGCCTAATTGCTCCAGCTAAGATTCCCAGTACTATGATGAATAAAGGTGATGAAAATGGGCATCCTTGTCTTGTTCTAGATCTTAGAGAAACAGTTTTCAACTTTTCCCAATCTGTATGATGTTAGTTGTGGGTTTGCTGTTTCTGGCCTTTATTGTGTTGAGGTGCATTTCTTCTATACTTAACTGGTTGAGAGTTTTTATCATAAAGGATGTTGAATTTTATCAACTATTTTTTCTGCATCTGCTCCAAATATTATATTCTTTTTGTCCTTCATTCTATTGATGTAATGTATCATTTTAATGAATTTGCATAGGTTGAAGTGTTCTTGCATTTCTGGGGTAAATTCCATTTGATCATGGTAAACAACCTTTTTAATGTGCTGCTGGATTTGGTTTGCTAGTATTGTTGAGAATTTTTGCATCTGTGTTTGCCAGTTATGTCAGCATATAGTTTTCCCTTTTTTTGTTGTGTCCTTGCTGATTTTGGTATCAGGGTGATAATGACTCTGTAGAATGAATTTAAAGAATTACCTCATCTTCAATTTTCTGGAAGAGTTTGAGAAGAAGTCACATTAGTTCTTTAAATAGTTGGTATAATTCAGCAGTGAAGCCATTGGGATTATTTTTAATAAGAGCATTTTCATTACAGATTCAATCTCATTACTCAAAATTGGTCTGTTCAGGTTTTCCATTTCCTCTCGGTTTAGTCTTGGTAGGTTGTATGTGTCCAGGAATGTATCCACTTCCGCTAGGTTTTCCGATTCTGTGGTGTATGGTTGTTCCCAGCAGTCTCTAATGATCACTTGTTTTTCTGTGGTATCAGTTCTTTCTTTTTCATTTCTGATTTTACTTACTTACTTGGGTATCTTTTTAATTGATTAGTCTAGCTAATGGTTTGTTGATTTTCTTTACCTTTTAAAAAAGAACTTTTAATTTCATTGATCTTTTATAATTTGTTGTCTTGATTTTATTTCAATTCTGATCCTTAGTATTTCTTTTTTTCTTTTAATTTTGGATTTGGTTTGTTTTTGCTTTTCCAATTTCCTGAGGTGCACTGTTAGGTTGTTTATTTGAAATATTTTTACTTTTTTGATATAGATGTTTTTGCTATAAACTTCCTCCTTAATGTTGTTTTTGCTGTATCCCACAGGTTTTAGTATGTGGTGTTTCTATTTTCATTTATTTCAAGAAATTTCTTAATCTTCTCCTTAATTTCTTAATTGACCCATTGGTCATTCAGGAGTATGTTGTTTAATTTCCACGTATTTGTATAATTTCCAAAGTTTCTCTTATTATTCATTTCTAGTTTTAGTTCATTATGGTTAGAAA
The DNA here is from genome assembly GCF_007565055.1 of Rhinopithecus roxellana. Classification (NCBI taxonomy): domain Eukaryota; kingdom Metazoa; phylum Chordata; class Mammalia; order Primates; family Cercopithecidae; genus Rhinopithecus; species Rhinopithecus roxellana. Next base: position 39,815,589 of record NC_044558.1, read on the forward strand.
AGGTACTTGATGTGATTTCCACTTATTTGAATTTGCTGAGACTTGTTTTGCATACTAATATATAATCTAGTGGTAATGAATTCCTTTACTTTTTCCTATCTGGAATAGACAATGGATTTTTTAAAAGAAAGTATGTCTTTATCTCAAAAGATAATTGGTAAAGGCAAAATAAATCTTCCTTCTGCTCAAATCTCTTCTCTGTTAGGCAACATCCTATTCCAGAAAAATATGGAATATATATAAATTTATAACCATATGCTGCTCACTTTTCTATACAAATATTCAAAAGAAGTAAGCTAACTGGGTGTGGTGGCTCTTGCCTATAATCTTAGCATTTTTGGAGACTGAGATGGGAGATTTGCTTAAGCCAGGAATCAAGACCAGTCTGAGCAATATTGCAAGACCCTGTCTCTATTAAAAAATGTATGTAAATATATATATTAGCTAGTCATGGTGGTGCATGCCTGTGGTCCTAGCTACTCATCATGGCACATGCATGTAGTCTTAAGTGAGGCAGGAGGCTCACTTGAGTCCAGGAGTTCAAGGTTCCCATGAGCTGTGATCACACTTGCCCAATAAATTATCCAGATCATTTGATTAAAATGAATATTTAGATCACACTTGCCCAATAAATTATGCAGATCATTTGAGCAAAATGAATATTTTAAATGATCATTTGATAAAATGAATAAATTTTGCCATGTGGAAGATCTTGAAAAAGTAGATGAGGAGAAAGGGAATGTGGTCAGGTCATTTTCTTTTTCTTTTTCTTCAGAAATGAAATTTTTGTCTAATTCTATGTGTTTTGATGGAAAAAAACCGTTTTATTTATTTATTTCATGGACCATATCAGCTAAGAAACTAAAATATTTAATGTTTTGGTTGATGTTGAAAATTTCTGTTGCAACACGTTGCATAAATATCACGTCATATTTTAAAAACAGCTCCACTTGTTCTCCAGTATCTTCTGCCTTATGAAACTATAAGGCCAGGTTATTGAAAGTGATACTGCAAGTCACATTGAAATATGAAATTTCTTTTCTCAAAATTGCTTAATTATGTAATAGACTTTATTCATTCACTTACACATATTTCAAGCTAAAAATTTTATTAAGGTCCTTCTATATACTGGGCACTATACTTGGCATATGAACACAACAATCAGTTAAGTAGTCATTGAATTCAAACAGCTTAAGATCTAGTGGTGGAAAATTAGGTGACAGTTAAAGCAAGGTATGATATATGCTTATGAAGAAATAGAAAATGATCTGGATAATTTATTGGGCAAGTGGCAGTAGCACTAAAATATTAGAGAAGTAAGATCTTGAATTTTGGAGTACCATTTCTTTAGTTATAGCAACAATTAGATATTTTTATCTTTAAAAATTGAATTGTCAAAGGTAAACTGAAATTTGCATGATCATCTGGTCATTGGTTGAAAGGATCTTATTACATATCTACGAGCTATTTTATCAAGATGACCATGAACGTTTTGCTGTTTTGCTAACTTAGAAAGGCTTTTATAAGTGCGTTTAAATAGACTGAAGCACTAAAACAAAAACAAATGTATTAGCAAAAGGAGACAAAGAATAAATTATGAACATTTTGGAAGAAAGAATATGTAGGTGTTTTAAGTCAATCTTCAAAAAAGAACATATTAGATCACTGGTGATTAACAAACACCTTGCCACTGTAGCTGTTACCAAAAAACAGCTGAAAGATTACTTGAGGAAAATTGAAAACGTACATTTCAGCAACCGCAGATACTAGGATTTTGAAGGTTATTTTGATGATTAACTATTGGCCAAGAAAATAAAAGTTATGAGGCAAATGACAAGCTAAATGAATGTCTAAAATTGGCTGATGCCTTAGAAGTCAAATAGAAGCCAGAGAAAATAGGTTTAAGGAAATAATCACTGTCTCAAAAGGGGAAATGTGTAATATTAGATTGACCATCAATCAAAGAACTTCAATCCTCCTCTGAATAAAATGGAAAAAAAGAAATAAGGGCCTAAGGATCTTCTCTACACTCAGCTATGTAACTTGTAGACAAGAAACCTTGATTTTATGTTTAATGTTGTCAACATATTAAAGCATGTAAAAATAACATGGACAGCACTGATGATGTGTTAGTGTATAAAAAAATTGGGTATTGAAAATTGGCCACATCAAAGACCCATGAAGAAAATTGAAAAGGGATCTCTTTTTAGAAAAAAAATATATATTTGTGAGTTTCTAACCTCTGGAACCTTCATGGAAGACGAGTAAGGTGTATGTTTCAAAAATATCATTCTAAAGGATTACAAATGTATTTTTAAAATGGCTTAAATGTAGCACAAAGGGTGGTAATGAAATCTTCATTACTATTGTATAGTAAATTTCACTGGAAATGGCTCAGGCTTCAGAGCTAGGTACCTATGGTTTACTTGCTGCTCATTATTGTACAAATTGTACCAATAAGCTATATGAACCGCAATTTCCTCATTTGTAAAATGGGGATGATAATAGTATTTGCTTTTTATCATTCTACCAGAAACTAATAAATGTGAAGTGACTAGTTTATCTAGTTAGCACTAAGCATTGCAGGGAAATAAACTTTATAAAGAGTTTGACATTATAGTTTTAAAACAAACTTTGACAATTTGTATACTTAAATGAGGCTATTCTAGTTAAAACATGTGTCAGGAAAATTATGGAATCTGACCAAGGTGTTATGAAGAGACCCTTTACCAAGTTGGAAGGTTGCAGTCAACATAGAGTAGTTGGGGGTAGTTAATAGAATAGATCTATATTACCATAACATCTCAATGAATTACATTCTTCAGTCAACTGGCTACAAGTCTATGTTTTTATACTCTAAATAATAACTTTTCAAGCTACTTAATATTCCAAAGAATATGACTTTGAAACATGCATCCAATCTTATGGGAGAATAACACAGATGTCTAAGAGAAAAAAGCTATTCTTATAAAGAGTATCTTTTTAATACATTTCAGAGTTTCTGCTATTAAAAGAGAGATGCTTGTTTTTTTCCATCTAGTGTGTTGTATTAATGACTGGTGGACATTTTTCTACCATCATCCTGATACAATATGAATAATCAACAGGCATAGTTAGTTTCACTGAAATAAAAGGAATCCAAATTATAAGGAAAATGGTACTACTATAATATTTATTTTCTATTGAATATGAGAACAAAAAATTATAATATCAAAAAACAGACCATTGTATCTTGCTGCCATAGAGAGAATTCTTTGAGAACTCTGTCTGTATTTGCTCAAAAGCATTTTCAGAGCATTACACAGTGATCTTTATGGAATACCGAAGTGAGTGGCAATAGCCTGCTGTCCCATGATTTGAGATTCCCACTGTTATGAACTGCTGCTCCTCCCTTTCTTATAAGCAGAAGGGGATATCTGAAGTAGTCATCTCTCCAAAGTTTACCATCCAGCCCACACAACCCTAGCTATATGTAAGCTCTGAGGAATAAATACTCTATTGAACCCACACATCAGGGATTTTCTGCAAGAAAATCTAATGAAAAAGAAAGTGTTGATTATCCTTTTAGTATTAAGCCAATATCTTCAGTCATCTGTTTACAAATAGCATTGACTGGGAGGCTATGTCTTTTAGAAAAGGAGTTGTTTTGAATGAGAGTGTCAGACAGCATCATGTCTTATGGTTTACTGGTTCAACTTGGCCTCCTCTTGTATGACTCAAAGAAAATATTAGTAATACTGTGTTATATACTTGAAATTTGCTAAAAGAGTTGATTTTAAGTATTCTCACCACACACAAAAAATCATAATGATAAGAGGTGATTGATATGTTAATTAGTTTGATTATGGTGATCATTTCACAACATGCTATACACCTTTAATAGATACAATTTTTTTTTTTTTGAGACGGAGTCTTGCTCTGTCACCCGGGCTGGAGTGCAGTGGCCGGATCTCAGCTCACTGCAAGCTCCGCCTCCCGGGTTTACGCCATTCTCCTGCCTCAGCCTCCCGAGTAGCTGGGACTACAGGCGCCCACGACCTCGCTCGGCTAGTTTTTTGTATTTTTTTAGTAGAGACGGGGTTTCACCATGTTAGCCAGGATGGTCTCGATCTCCTGACCTTGTGATCCACCCGTCTCGGCCTCCCAAAGTGCTGGGATTACAGGCTTGATTTGTAGAGTGTACTGCAAAAAAAAGCTGTAAAAATTAATAAATACATTATCTGACTGACCATAAAAAGAAAGAAAAGAAAATGTTAATTCAGTTTGCATCTTGGTCAGTTTCAGAACCACTAGAAACAGATTTTAATTTATTTAGTGCTTATAATATGGCTCATCTTAAAGTAAGTTTTTGTATTTGGACCAAATTCTTAATCTTTGCCAGGAAAATATGACGATCAGATATAAAACAACTTAGCCTCTCCAAAGAAGAGGCTAAAGCTAGGATACACCTAGAATCAACCAGAGTTGTCAGAGTTAATTTGGAAAAGGTAGATTCCCCATAGAAGATAAGCACGTTAAGTGTTCAGGCACAGATGATTGGGAAAACTGTTGGCATCACATGAACTTAGGAGTCTTAACAAATCTAGCTTCGCTAATGTGGAAAAAAAATCAGGCACTGGCTATCTCAGAAATTTATACTAATTAAAGAGTTCTAGGATGAGTTCTAGTATAGAGAGGAAAGAGAACAGATGCATATTAACACAGGAGATATCAATCTTATGTAAAATACTATTTTTCCCCACGTGGGCAGACTTTTATACATAGACCAGCATTTATCCATTAATTTATTTATTCATCCATCAAATATTCATTGACTTCCTATCATGTGCCTAGCTCCATGCTGCATTATGGAGATGCAGAGATACTCACTTTTATATAATGCCTATGCTTAAGAGCTTATAGGTAGGGACAATAAAGACTCTGTTGTATTATACTTGATTATAGTGTAGCATCCCAAGTACAGGAGAAAAAAGTGCAAGAGAGGGTCTCATATAAAAAACCCTTTTTAGTAAGTAATTGTGTGGGTTTCAACTCACCCACAGTAGAAACTGATTGTATCAAATAATCTATCTGTTCTTTTCTCTCAGCTCTCCAAATTTCATGATTTTTTTATACCTCTATAATGACCTTTAAAACTTCCTAAAAGACCATTTTAAACTGTAAAAAGTATTTGTTCTGATGTTTTAATCATAAAAATCCCTCTTTTTTTCAATGTTAGGTAACATTTTGCAAAGCATTCGTCTATATTTTGTTATAAAGTCTGTTACTTGTATTAGTATAATTTTTAATTTTAGTTTAATGTTTGTCTTATTTTATTTCAATTTTTAATTTTTTAATAAAGTTAATGCTTGTATGATTATTTTTAAAGCATTCTCTCAGTTTTAAAATTAAAGATGATCAGGGATATGCAAATTAAAACCACAGTGAGATACTACCTTACCCCAATAAGAATTGCCATTATTAAAAAGTCAAAAAAATACACATTGGCACAGATATGATGCAAAGGGAACACTTATACACTGGTGGGAATGTTAGTTAGTACAACCTCTATGGAAAACAGTATGGAAATTTCTCAAAGAACTAAAAGTAGATCTAACATTTGATCCAGCAATCCTACTACCGGATATCTACCAAAAGGAAAATAAACCATAATATCGAAAACAGCTGCACTCATATGTTTTTACCCAGCCCAATTCACAATTCCAAAGATATGAAATCAGCCTCAGCCTAAGTACCCATCAACTGATGAGTGAGTACCTGCAATGTCATGGATTTATATCATGGAATACTACTCAGCCATAAAAAAGAACAAAATGGTATCTTTTACAGCAACTTGGATGGACCTGGAGGCCATTATCCTAAGTGAAATAACTCAGGAATGGAAAACCAAGTACCACATCTTCTCACTTATAAGTGGGAGCTAAGCTATGAGTATACAAAGGCATACAGAGTGGTATAATGGACATTGGAGACTCAGAAGGGATAAGGGTAGGAGGATGGTGAGGGATGAAAAAATCATCTATTGGGTACAATGTATGCTGTTAGGGTGATGGGCACCCTAAAAGCCCAGATTTCATCACTACACAATTCATCCATGTCACCCTAAATCCCGTCCATTTGTACCCTAAATCTATTGAAATAAAAAAATAACTTTTTAAAAATAAATAAAATTAAAGATGAAGAATGTGTAGAAATCAATTCTCTGCCACAATTAACCTGGTTTTTAAGAGTGGCTTCATTGGAGCGCTGTTTCATTTCATTTCAATTGAGATTACATCTACTCCAGACACTATAATAGGCTTTGTTGTACAGCAGTGAACAAGAAGAGGATGTTTTGTAAGATAATGAATTTTATACACTTCATTTTGTTGTTATTGTTGTTGTTGTTGAGATAGATTTCAGCTCTTGTTGCCCAGCTGGAGTGCAATGGCACGATGTTGGCTCACTGCAACCTCTGCCTCCCAGGATCAAGCGATTCTCCTGCCTCAGCCTCCCAAGTAGCTGAGATTACAAGCGTGTGCCACCACGCTCAGCTTATTTTTGTATTTTTTTTTTAGCAGAGACGGGGTTTCGCCATGTTGGCCAGGATGGTCTCAAACTCGTCACCTCAGATGATCCACCCACCTCGGTCTCCCAAAGTGCTGGGATTACAGGCGTGAGTCACTGCACCTGGCCTATACAAAGCATCCTAAAAGATTATCTGCATTGAAGAGATTCTTGACACTAAGGCAAATCACTGTATGTAGGCAAATATGTAAATAGACAAATAGTATAACACAACCACACACCCTGTTGAGAACCATCTTTGTGCCAGATAACTGTCCTACTATGGACCCTCAAACCAACCACACACAAACCACACATGCCAAGAGTGCTGAAACATTCCCTCATGGGTTTTCCAGCTACCTTCAGAACTTACCCAGATTGACACCAATGTGCCTGTTCTGTCTCACTGCTCTCTGCACTCATCTGTCTAAGTCTCAGATTCCCATTTGGCTCTCAATCTTGGCTTCTCATGCTTGGCTCAAGATCCCTAGCTGCTTGTAGACAAAATTTCCTGGCTCAAAATTTCCTGGTCTCTCCCCCTTAGAGACTGTTCTGGTATTTGCTCTGTGGCCTAAGCATCATAAGCCATGGATAAAAGACACTACTGACATCTGCTGTTGTCTCAGAATATAAAGACCACCAAAGCCAGCCCTCCAAAAGAAGCTAGACACCAAATATATCTGAGTCACCTTTATTCCAATACATACAAGGCTGTATTACTTGGGTTCTTACCATCTTCTTACCCATCATTCTTTTACTTAGCACAGTGTGACCTAAAATAAAGCACTCTTTGTCATCCCTCTAAACACCTCCTGTGCTTTTGTACTTCTAAGCCTTTGTATTTTGGAATGTTTTCTAGAACTTGTTTTAATTCTAGGGATTCCTTCAAATCAGCAAAGTCAGGTCAGTTGTCATTTCCTCTTGGAAGCATTCTGACATTCCAGGCCGAGTGAGAAAAAATTCTCATTTGTGACCACACATTAGTTAATTCACTCTTCAGTAATTGTATCACTTTCTCAGCTGTTTTCCAAAACTGCTAAGAGTTCCACAGAGTCTTAGGCAGCATCTCATTCACCCCTGAATCCCTGGTGCCCAAAATAAAACTTGGGATGAAGGGCATGCATCATTAATTGTGAACTGAGCATGTGAATATATTCGTAACAATGGCTGCTTGACTGTTAATATCATTGTGCATGGGTCAGTGTCAGGTTCAGAAATAGTTTCATCTTTTCCATTTATAATTGTATTGTATTCTCCTGCTGCTGTTTGCTTTTCTCAGGTTTTCATTAGGAATAAATATTTATGTGAATTTTTCCCTGCGGTGCTTGGGGATATTTGTTATGAATACTTACCTGGGCATTTGTCCCTTCTGGTGGGACACCAGCAGTCATTTAGTCAACACGTTTTGATGTGTGGGAAGTATTGCATAGAGCACCCCAACCACTGTATCTTCATTTTTTAACTTACTGTTTATTATGAAAACACTTTCTTTCTACCACTTTACCTCCTTATATCTTTCATCAGAGCCCTTCAAATTCAGTACAGTCTTCATTGCTGGAGATTTATGACAAACTTCTGAAATTTGCCATCTTTAAATTAACTTGAAGTTTCTCAAGTTTATTCAGGTGGCAAAACCATAAGAATGATGCATGCTGATGTATTGAACTCCCATTTAAAGGATAAGCAATTTTACTAACAGAAAACGTGGCTATATTATTTGTATACAATATAAAAATCACAGCACCAAATGCACACATCTTTACAAAAGAAGCAAATTGGTCAACACAATATAATTACTGAGGTTATTCTTTGCTTAATTCTCTCTATTTGCTGTGAAAACACAGAATAGAAATATTCCACAATAGTACATTTCAGACTGTGTAGTTATGCTATGTCTTGAAAAGTGGTTTTCAAACTATGTTTCTGTAAAACACGTGTATTTCTCCACTATATTAAGTAGCAGCAATATTTTTCCTAATTTATAGCTAAATTTAATAAATATCATTTAGTCCATTTCCTGTTTTTCTCTCTTAATATTTTTCACTCAAATTCTTTATATGTCACCTGCTAGTAGACGGCAAAATTAATTTACAAGTAGTGATGAATGTCAATGCAAACCCTCCAATAATGATAATAGTAATCACCCTTAATCATCACTTTTACATGTGCCAAGCACTATGTGAGAGCTTTATATGTACTATATAGCTTAGTTTTCCCAATAACACTAGAGAATATTTCCATTTTACAGTGAGGAAAATGAGGTTACAGAAGATAAATAACTTACCTAATGCCTCTTAGAGTCTATGCTTCTTTATTATTCTCCTGTCTAGCTTTTCTGTGATCTTCTGGGAACATATTAAAGTAAATAGAAGATAATATTCTTATCAAAACTCTTTGTGGTGTTTGTGTGATGGAGAAGGTAACCCAGAACTGTAGGCCTATGTTCCATAGAGCTTTTATTGTGTTTCTAGTTTTGGTAGTGAGTGGGTCTTTTTTCCCCCCATTTGTTTGTTTTTTTGCAACATATAAATTGAACTTGAATACTGCTAACAATGATCTGCTGCCACAAGAGTTCTGTCATGTTAGCAAGGTTTTCCCAGTTAATTCTCAGTTTAGCTGCCTTCTTTCAAGTTTTATATCCATCATTGCTAGGATGCTAACTTGAGTTGTTTTGTTCTAACACATGTGGCTTGAGTGAAAAGAAAGTACGTTTAGTACTATATTCGTTGGTGCTGAATTCAGGGGCTATTATATTTTCCCCCTTCCAGAGAGCAATAGAATTCTCTGAATTTATAGCCACCAGGGAGCTTTTATGAACCATGACATTTTGTACATCATTTAGATAAATCATTGAGTTTTGTGCAGCTCTATCACATGATTTGAGATGCTTTCCAGCATATCTGGGTTCAGAAATCAATGAATGGATTATACTTATCAACACAGATCATTCTTCATCTGTGACAGACAGTGTATGGAAAGTAGATTCACATTAATTTTTAATAAGATTCACAAATAACATCCCTTTAGGGAACAGAAAAGGATAAAGATATGCAGGGTTTACTCTAAAATACATTAAAAACCCACATCAAATATACACCAAGGCAAATATCAAAGTACTCCCAGGTATAGTCCAAATGACGGTACAGAAGAGCATCAATTTGCTTAAAATTTGTCCGCAGAGCTTTCACTTGGCACATACAGCTCACCATCTGTGGCGTCCCATTAACACTCAGCTGGTATAGCCCCTTTGGTAAGTGCACCTCCATAGGCCTGCTCCCTGCCTTCTCAGCATGATGTGGAAGGTCGTGGTTATGAACAAATGCTCATGGACCTCCTCCATCCTGTGATGCATTATGTTTTAGAGCACGTTTAGTGGCTTAAGAACTGGCCCCTGTCCTTTTCAAAAAGACATTAATGAGAAAGTACTATGTGATGACAAGGTACAACACAGAAGAACATTACGAAAACACTACTCTTAAGGCAATGCTTGTCTTATGGTGTTGGACAGTGTTGGCCTCTCATACCTATTGATACAACCAGGTCTTGAAACTTCTCTTGCCATCTTATCTTTATGACAGGTAGAGACTCCCTTATCTGCTCCCCTGTCTTTGATCATCCTCAAACTTCAATACGTAGCCCATTGCTTTTCTCTTGTCACACACAGCTATTGGGTTATGTGATTCTTTCTGATGTTTCTATCTTCCAGCTATATACATTTGTCTTCAGTTATAACTTCTACACTGTGATTCAGACATATAAATCTAAATACGCTGGGACACCTGCATTTCACAGTACTCAAATTCAGTATAACAAAAACAGAATCCATTAACTCCACACCTTCCACACTGATTCTTCTAGTTGGTGGTCTCATCTTCTCCTGGAAAATGGAAATCATTCTTGACTTAACCCTCTTCTACGTATCTTTTATCTGATCCATCACCAAGTCATGCTAATTTTATCTTCTAAATGTTCTAGCATATACTCCCTTCTTATTCTTCTCCATAATTACTCTTTACTAACCAAGTTGAGGCCTTAATCATTTGGGTACAGAATTTCAGTTGCTTACTAACTGTTTTCTCTTACTTCAGTATTGCTCCAATCTCATAACCAATTTTCTAAACGACAACCAAAGGGGTCTCTCTACGACATACACCTGGTCTTCCTATCGCTCTAGTCCTTGAAACACTTAGAGACTTCCCATTAACTTTGAGATAATTTCATTTAAGCTCCTTAGGATAGCACATAAATATCTTTATGTCTTGACATAGTTTGCCTTTTAACCTCACTCTCAATCTTATATTTTATACTTTAATAAACATATTACTTTTTAGCTTTTTGTGCCCTTTCACTTGAATTGAATAGAGACACGCATGTTTCTTTTGTTGGCTAACTTACTCATCCTTCAAGGTGTCATTTTCATCTGGGATACATACATTAATCCAGAGTTGGACTAAGTACTACTCTGTACTTGTAAAATACCCAATGTATATCCATGTCATTTTTATTACGGTATTATATGCCATCTTATCCACAAATATATAAGCTCTTTGGGACCTACCTCCCTATTTCAATCTTTTATTTCTCTCTTCTATCCCTAGTGCCTAGCATAGTGTCCGACATGTAGTGAGTACTCAGTAAGTGTTTCCTGACCTGAACTGAGAGATATTTTGAACATTGCTAAGGATACACGGAGGAGCATGACTTAAATATTGAGTTCCTCATGACTATATCTTACTATTCAATTTGAAAAGTGTTTAGTATTCCAGGCATGGAAGCTCAAACCTGTAATCCCAGAATTTATGGAGGCTGAGGCAGGCTTCAAGACAAGCCTGGCAAACAAGGCGAGAACATATCTCTACTAAAAATATAAAAATTAGCCAGGTGTGGCATACACCTGTATTCCGAGATACTCGGGTGGCTGAGGCACAAGAATCACTGCAATCTGGGAGGCAGAGGTTGCAGTGAGCCGAGATCACGCCACTGCACTCCAGCGTGGGTGATACAGCAAGACTGTCTCAAAAAAAAAAAAGTTTAGTAAATTCATTTCTGATACTTTTTTTTTTTTTTTTTTTTTTTTTTTTTTTTTTTTTTGAGACGGAGTCTTGCTCTGCCACCCAGGCTGGAGTGCAGTGGCCGGATCTCAGCTCACTGCAAGCTCCGCCTCCCGGGTTTACGCCATTCTCCTGCCTCAGCCTTCCGGGTACCTGGGACTACAGGCGCCCGCCTCGTCGCCTGGCTAGTTTTTTGTATTTTTAAGTAGAGACAGGGTTTCACCGTATTAGCCAGGATGGTCTCGATCTCCTGACCTCGTGATCCGCCCGTCTCGGCCTCCCAAGTGCTGGGATTACAGGCTTGAGCCACCGCGCCCGGCCCCCATTTCTGATACTTTCAAGGTTAGGATACAGGAGGAGGTTAAGATAGTTTTGTTTGTTTTTTGTTTGTTTGTTTTTGAGACAGAGTCTCGCTCTGTCACCCAGACTAGAGTGCAGTGGCACCATCTCGGCTCACTGCGACCTCCGCCTCCCAGGTTCTAAGTGATTCTCTGGCCTCAGCCTCCCGAGTAGCTGGGAATACAGGGACGTGCCACCACGCCTGGCTAATTTTTGCGTTTTTAGTAGAGACAGGGTTTCACCATGCTGGCCAGGCTGGTCTCGAACTCCTGACCTCAGGTGATCCACCCACCTCAGCTTCCCGATTTGCTGAAATTACAGGCATGAGCCATGACACCCTGCTTTGTCCCAGGGAGGTGGGGCTTTTATCTATAAGTGCCTGACTGGAGCTGCTGCTTTTTTTTTCAGAAATGCCCTGCCCAGAGAGGAAGGCACCTAGAGAGGCAGTCTGGGTGCAGCGACTTTGCTGAGCTGCAATGCTCTCCACCAAGTTTGAATTTCCTGGTGGCTTTGTTTGAGATGTTACATGTAATGTCACAGTGAATGTACACCCTGTGATATTATTTGTAATATCCTAGGGGGATGTTATACCTAATGTCACAGTGGGTGTACACCAGGTGTATACACCCTGTGATATTATTCATAATATTCTAGGAAAATGTTACTCCTAATGTCACAGTGGTTGTACACCATGTTTGTATACCCTGTGATATTATTTGTAATATCCTAGGGGGATGTTATACCTAATGTCACAGTGGGTGTACACCAGGTGTATACACCCTGTGATATTATTCATAATATTCTAGGAAAATGTTACTCCTAATGTCACAGTGGGTGTACACCATGTTTGTATACCCTGTGATATTATTTGTAATATCCTAAGGGGATGTTACTCCAATGTCACAGTTGGTGTACACATGTGTGTTCACCCTGTGGTATTATTTGTAACATCCTGGTGGGATGTTACTCCTAATTTCACAGTAAGTGTACACCATGTGTGTTATAGGGGGACGTTACTTCTAAAGTCACAGTCGATGTACACCATATGTGTACACCCTGTGATAATATTCATAATACTTGGGGGGGGGTTACTCCTAATGTCACAGTGGTTGTACAGCCTGTGTGTATAAACTGTGTTATTATTCATAATATCCTAGGGAGATATTACTCCAGATATCACAGTGGATGTACAACCTGTGATATTATCAGTAATATCCTAGGGGATATTATGCCTAATATCACAGTGTGTGTACACCCTGTGATATTATTTGTAATATCCTAGGGGAATGTTACTCCTAATGTCACAGGGGGTGTCCACCATGTGATATTAATTGTAACTTCCTAGGGGGATGTTACTTTTATTTCACAGGGAGTGTACACCCTGTGATATTATTCATAATGGCCTAAGGGAATGTTACTCCTAATGTCACAGGGGGTGTACATCCTGTGATACTGTTCATAATATCCTAGGTTGATGTCACTCCTAATGTCACAGTTGGTGTGCATTCTGTAATATTATTCTTAATATCCTAGGTTGATGTTACTCCTAATGTTACAGAGAGTGTAACAGTGATATAACTGGTAATATCCTAGGGAGATGTTACTCCTAATGTCACAATGGGTGTACACCCTGTGATATTATTTGTAATATCCTAGAGTGATGTTACTCCCAATGTCACAGGAATTGTACTCCCTGGGATATTATTTGTAATATCCTTGGATTTTATTACTTATAATGTCACAGGGGATGTACACCTTGTGATATCATTGGTAATTTTCTAGAAGTTTGTTACTTTTAATATCCTGGTAGGTAGAGGATGATATTACACCCAATATCACATGAGGTGCACACCAATTTTATGATATCGTTCATAATATCCAGGAAGAGAAAGGATACTATTATTCCCAATATCGCAGGAAGTATAACCCCTTTGGTGATATTGTTCCTAATATCAAGGTGGGGGGGGAGTATGATATTATTCCCAATATCACAGGAGGTGTACAACACCCTGACATATTATTTCTAATATCCACGTGTGGAGATGATCATATTACTTTCAATATTCCAGTGGGTGTACAAATCCCCTGTAACATTGTTCCTAATATCCTAGGGGAAAGAAGGTGATATTACTCCCAATATCTCAGATGCTGTACACCACTTATGTGATGCTGTACTAACATCCATGGGAAAAAGGATGAAATTACTCTCAATATGGCAGGAAATGTACACCACTTCTGTGATATTGTTCCTAATATTTAGGGGGGAAGAATATAGTATAATTCCCATTATCACTGGGGTGTTCACCTCGCATGTGATATTGTCCCTAATATCCAGGGGGTAGGGAGAATTATATTACTCCCAATATTGCAGGGGGTGTACACCTTCCCTGTGATATTGTTCCTAATATCCAAGTAAGAAGAGGATGATATTACTCCCAATATCGCATGGGGGTCTACACCCCCCTGTGATATGGTTCATAATAGTCAGGAGGGGAGAGGGTGATATTACTCCCCATATTGTGGGGGATGTACACCCCTTTTATACACACCATGTGTGTATACCCCCTGTGATATTACTTGTAATACCTGGCGAGATGTTACATTTAATGTCACAGTTGGTATACCCCCTGTGATATTAATGGTAATATTCTAGGAGATGATCTACCTAATGACACTGTGCATGTACACCATGTGTGTATACCCTGTGATATTATTCATAATGTTATAGGAAAATATTACTCCCATTGTCACAGTGGGTGTACCACCATGTGTACACCCTGTGATATTATTTGTTATATCCTAGGAGATGTTACTCCTAATGTCACAGTGGGCGTACACCATATGTGTTCAACCTGTGGTATTATTCATAAAATCCTAGGGGGATGTTATTCCTAGTTACACATAAGTGTACACCATGTGCGTATGCCCTGTGATATTATTAGTTTAATTATAGGGAGATGCTACCTCTAATGTCACAGTGGGTGTACACCATATGTGTACACCCTGTGATAATATTCATTGTATTTCAGGGGGATTTAATCCTAATATCACAGTGGTTGTACAGCCTGTGTGTATAACCTGCAATATTATTTGTAACCTGCAATATTATTTGTAATATTCTAGGGAGATATTCCTTCTAATATCACAGTGGGTGTAGGCCTTGTGATATTATTCATACTATCCTAGGAAGATATTACTCCTAATATCACAGTGGGTATTCTACCTGTGATATTAGCAGTAATATTCTGGGGGGATATTATGCCGTATTTCACAGTGTGTGTACACCTTGTGATATTATTGGTAATATCCTAGGAAAATGTTACTCCTAATGTCACAGGTGATGTATAACCAGTGATATTATTAGCTATTTTCTAGGGTGATGTTACTACTAATGTCACAGGGGGTGTACTTTCTGTGATATTATTCTTAATATCCTAGGTGGATGTTAATTATGATGTCAAAGAGCGTGTACACCCTGTGATATTACTGGTAATATCCTAGGGGAATGTTACTCTTGATTTATAATGGGTGTACACCCTGTGATATTATTCATAATATCCTAGGGTGATGTTACTCCCAATGCCAAAGGGGTTGTACTTCCTGGGATATTATTTGTAATATCTTTGGGTGATATTACTTATAATGTCACAGGGGGTGTACTCCTTTTGATATTATTCGTAATTTTCTCAAAGTTTGTTACTTTTAATGGCACAGGGGGTATACACATTGTGATATTATTTGTAATATTCTAAAAAGATATTACTTCAAATATAACAGTGGGTGTACATACATTGTGTACACTTTGTGATTTCATAATATTTTAGGAAGCTATAACTCTTAATATCACAGTGGGCGTATACCATGTGTGTACACCCACTGTGATATTCATAATATCCTAGGTAGTTATTCTAATATCACAATGGGTGTACACCTTGTGATATTTTTCATAATATTTTGGGAAATACTACTTCTAATGAATGTACACCATGTGTGTACACTTTGTGATATTATTAGTAATGTCCAAGGGAGATATTACTCCTAATATCACAGTGGGTGTACATTCTGTGATATTATTTGTAATATTCTAGGAATATATTACTCCTAATATTATAGTGGGTGTACACACTGATATTACTTGTAATATCCTAGAGGGATGTTATTCTTAATTTCACAGTGGATGTACATCCTGTGATATTTTTGGCAATATCCTAGGCAGGGTGTTACTTTTAATGTCAGTGGGGATGTACACCCTTTGATATTATTCATAATATTCTAGGGGGATATTACCCCTAATGTCAAAGGGGGTGTTCACCCTGTGATATTATTCGTAATATCCTACGGGCATTTTACTCCTAATGTGCACACCCTGTGGTATTATTCGTAATATCCTATGGAGATGTTACTCCTCATGTCACGGGGGTGTACATTCCCTGTGGTATTATTCATAATATGTTATGGGGATGTTTCTCCTAATGTCACAGGGGTTGTACACTTTGTGATATCATTTGTAATATCCTAAATATGTTACTCTTCATGTCACAGGGGGTGTACACCCTGTGATATTATTTGCAATACCTTAGGGGGATGTTACTTTGAATGTCACAGAGGATGTACACCCTGATATATTATTTGAAATATCCTAAAGTGATATTAATGTTAATGTCACAGGAGGTGTACCCCAGATGTATAAACCACCAGGGATATTACTCATAATATCCTAGGGAAATGTTACTGCTGATTTCACAGTGGGCTACACAATGTGTGTATAACCTGTGATATTATTCGTAATATCCTAGGGGGATGTTACTCCTAAAGTCACAGTGAGTGTACACCATGTGTGTACAACCTGTGATATTTATCGTAATATTATAGGGGGATGTCAGTTCTAATGTGACAGTGAGCGTACACCACGTGCATACACCCTGTGATATTATTCGTATTACAATAGGGGGATGTTACTTCTAGTGTCACAGTGGGTTTACACCCTGTGATATTATTTGTAATATCCTGGGGAGATTTTACTCCTAATATCACAGTGGGTGTACATGCTGTGTATACACATTGACATATTATTTGTAACATCTTAGGCAGATATTACTCCTAATATAACAGAGGATGTCAACCCTGGGATATTATTCATAATATTCTGGGGAGACAATACTCTTAATGTTACAGTGGGTGTACACCTTAGTATATTATTTGTAATATCTTGTTGAGATATTTTACTGATATCATGGTGAATTGACACCCTGGGATGTTGTTTGTAATATCTTGAGGAGATATTACTCCTAATGTCACAGTGAATATACACTCTGGGATGTTATTTGTAATATCTTGGAAAGATATTACTTCTAATATCCCGGTGGTTGTACACCCAATTATATTATTGGTTATATCCCAGGAAGACATTACTCCTTATACCACAGTGGGTGTTCACCATGAGATACTGTTCGTAATATCCTGGGGAGATATTACTTTTTATATCACAGCTGGTGTACATGTACACCCTGGGATATTATTCATAAAATCCTGGGGAGATATTATTCTTATATCACAGTGGATATACACCATATGGGTACACTCTGGGATATTATTCATAATATCCTTATTGATTCCTAATATCACAGTCAGTTTACACCACGTGTGTACACACTGGGATATTATTTGTAATATCCGGGGGAGATATTATTCTTCTAGTATTACATTGGATGTACACCATGTGAATACACCTTGGATATTATTCATAATATCCTGGGGATATATAACTTTTCTAACACCACAATGGTTGTACAACATTTGCGTACAATCTGGGATATTATTCATAATATCCTGCAGAGATATTACTCTTCTAATATCACAGAGGGTGTACATTATGTGTTTACACTCTGCAATATTATTCAATATTTTGGGGAGATGTTACTCTCCTAATATCACAGTGTGTTTACACCTTGTTTGTACATCCTAGGATATTATTCATAATATCCTGGAGAGATATGACTCTCTTAATATCAAAGTAGGTGTTCACCATGTTTGTACACCCTGGAATAATATATGTAATATCCTGGGGAAATATTACTCTCCTAATATCACAGTGGGTTTACAATATGTGTGTACACTCTGGGATATTATTTGTAATATAATGGGAAGATATTACACTCCTAATATAAAAGTGAGTGTATACCATGTGTATACAACGTGGGATATTATCAAAAATATTCTGGGGAGATATTCACCTCCTAATATCACAGTGTGTGTATACCATGTGAGTACACCCTGGGATATTATTTGTAATATTCTGGAGAAGTATTACCCTCCTAATATCACAATGTGTGATATTACACCCAGTGTCGCAGAGGGTGTACACTCTTTCTGTAATATTGTTCCTAATATCCGGGGGGGGAGGAAAATAATATTACCCCTAATATTGCAGGGGTTGTACACCCCCCTTGTAATATTTTGTTCCTAATATCTAGGGGGAGAGAGAATTATGTCACTCAAGATATCACAGGGGGTGTACATTCCCAGTGATGTTGTTCCTAATATCCAGGGGGGGAGTGGATGATATTACTCCCTATATGGCAAGGGATTTACACCCTCCCTTGTGATATTGGTCCAAATATCCAGGGGGTGAGAGGAGGATACTACCCTCAATATCTCAGGGGGTATATATCCCGCTTGTGATATTGTTCCTAACATCCACGAGGGGAGAGGATAATATTACTTCCAAAAGCGTAGTTGGTGTACACCCCTTCAGTGATATTGTTCCTAATATGTAAGACAGGAGAGAATAATATTACTTGTAGTAGGTATACACTTTCCTTGTGATATTGTTCCTAATATCCAGGAGAAGAGACGATAATATTACTGTCAATATCACAGAAAATGTACACTCCCCCTGTGATATTGTTCCTAATGTTAAGGAGGAGAGAGAATAATATTACACCCAAGATCACAAGGGGTGTACAACCCCTGTGATATTGTATATAATATCCAGGTGGGGAGAGGATTATATAACTCAAACCATCACAGGGCATGTCCACCCCTCCTGTGATATTGTTCCTAATATCCGGGTAGAGAGATGATATTACTCCCAATATTGCAGAAGGTAGACACGCCCCCGTGATATTGTTTCTAATATTCAGGAAGTGAAAATATATTACTCCCAATATATCCAGGAGTGTACATACCCCCTTTGATATTGTTTCTAATATCCAGTTGGAAAGAAAATGATATTACTCCCAAATTTGCATGGGGTGTACACCACTCCTGTCACCTTGTTTCTAATATCCAGGTGGGGAGAGCATAATATTACATCCAGTTTTGCAGGGGATGTACACCCCCGCAGTGATATTGTTCCTAATCTTCAGGGGTTAGAGGATGATCTTACTCATAGTATCACAGGGGCTGTACACCACTCCTGTGATACTGTTCCTGACATCTTGAGTGGGAGAGGTTGTTATTACTCCCAATATTGCAAGGGGTGTACACCCACCCTGTGGTATTGTTCCTAATATCCAGTGGGGGAGAGGATGATATTACTCTCAATATCACAGGGGGTTTACAACCTTTGTGTGATATTGTTTCTAATATCCAGGGAAGGAGAAAATGATATCAATCTCAATGTCCCATGGGGTGTACACCCCCCCCCCCGTGCTGTCGTTTCTATTATCCAGGGAGAAAGTGGATGATATTACTTACTATAACACATAGGGAGTGTACACCACCCCTATGATATTGTTCAAAATATCCATGGAAGGAGAGTATGATATTACTCTCAATATCACAGGGTGTGTACATCTCTCTTGTGATACTGTTCCTAATATTTAGAGGGAAATAGAATAATATTATTTCCAGTATCACAGTGGGTGTACAGACCCTGTGATACTTTCTGCTATATCCAGGGAGGAAGAGGATGATATTACTGTCAATATCGTAGGGGGTGTATACACACCCTGTGAAGATTTTTCTTAATATTCAGGGGAAAAGAGGATGACATTACTCTCAGTATTGCAGAGGGTGTACACCCTCCGTGTTATTGTTGCTAATATCCAAGGGGGGAGAGGATGGCATTACTCCCCATATCACAGGAAGTGTACAAACCCCTGTGATATTATTCCTAATACCCAAAGAGGAAGAGGATGATATTACTCCCATTATTGCAGAGTGTGTACACCACCCATCCCCCCGATATTGTTCCTAATATCCAGGGGGTGAGAGGATGACACAACTCTCAATATCGCAGTGAATGTAGACCGTTTCTGTGATATTGTTTTTAATATCCAGGGATCAGAGAATATTACTCCCAACATTGCAGGGCTTGTACACCTCCCCTGTGATACTGTTTCTAATAACCAGTGAGGGAGATGATATTACATACAATACCACAGGCAGTGTACATGCCCCGTGTGATATTGTTCCTAATATCGGGGGGAAGACAGGATGATGTTACTTTCAATATCACCAGTCCTATACACCATCCCTGTGATATTATTCCTAATATCCAGTGGGGAGACGATGATATTACTTCCATATCACAGGAGGTGTATATCTTCTGGTGATATTGTTCCTAATATCCACGGGGGGAGAAAATGATATTACTCAAAATATGGTTGGGGGCATACAGCCCCCCTTTGATATTGTTCCTAATATTCTGGTGTGGAGAGGATGATATTACTTGCAATATCGCAGGGATTGTACACCTACCCTGTGATATTGTTCCTAATATCCACGGGCAGAGAGAATATTACTCCAAATATCTCATTAAGTGTACATCCATCCTGTGATGTGGTTCCTAATATCAAGCAGGGGAAAGGATAATATTACATGCAATATCGCAGGGGGTGTCCACCCCCGCTGTGATATTCTTCCTAATATCTGAGGGATAGAGAATAATATTACAATATTGCAGAGGGTGTACACTCCCCAGTGATATAGTTCCTAATATCCAGGAAATAAGATGATATTACTCCCAATACTGCAGAATGTGTACAACCCCTGTTTTTTTTTAATATCCAAAAAGAAAGAGGATATCACTCCCAATATCACTAAGGTTGCACACCCCCTCTGTTATATTGTTCTTAATACCCAGAATGCAAGAGGATGATATTACTCCCAATATTGCAGGGGATGTACATATCCCTGAGATATTGTTTCTAATATGCAGGGGAGGAGAGGATTTTGTTACATCCAATATCACAGGGGGTGGACATGCCCCCTGTGATATTGTTCCTAATATCTATGGGGGGAACAGGATGACATTACTCCCAATATCGCAGGGAGTGTACATCCCACTTGTGATATTGTGCCTAATTTCCAGGAAGGGAGAGAATAATATTACTTTCAATACCTCGGGGGGTGTAGACCCCTCCTGTGATATTGTTCCAAATATCCATGAAGAGGGGATGATATTACTCCCAGTATCACAGGGTGTATACACCTTTTCTGTGATATTGTTTCTAATGTCAAGGGGTGAGATGATAATATTACTTCCAAAATCGCAGGGGGTATACTGCCCCCCTGTGATATCATTCCTAATATCCAAATGGATCAGGCTGATATTGCTCTCAATAAGACAGAAGGTGTACACCCCCCTTAATATTGTTCCTAATATCCAGAGGCTGATATTGCTCCCAATATCTCAGAAAGTGTACACCACCCCTGTGATATTGTTTTTAATATTTATGGAATAAGAGGATGATATTACTCCCCATATTGCAGGGGGTATACAAGCGCCCTGTGTTTTTCTTTTTTTAATACCCAGGTGGGGATAGGGTGATATTACTCCCAATATCGCAGAGGGTGTACACCCGCCATGTGATTTTTTTTAATATTCAGGGAGAAAGAGGATATTACTCTCAATATTGCAGGGGGAGTACACCGCTTTGTGATATTGTTCCTAATGTCTAGGGGTGGAGAGGATGATATTACTCCCAATATCTCAGGGAATATACACGCCACCCCCTGTGATATCATTCCTAATATTCAGGGTTGAAAGGATAATATTACTTCTCATACCGCAAGGGGTGTACACCCACTCCCCTTGATACAGCTGCTAATGTCCAGAGTGGAAGAAGATGATATTACTTCCAATATTGCAGAAGGTGTACACCCCCCCATAATACTGTTTTTAATATTTCGAAGGAGGGATGATGATATGACTCCCAATATTTCAGATGGTGTACACCCCTACCATGATATTGTTCTTACTTTCCAATGGGGAGAAGGTGAAATTACTCCCAGTATCTCAGGGGCTGTACACCCCTCTGTGATATTTTTCTAATATTCAGTGGCAGAGAGAATGATATTACTCCCAATATCACAGGGGGTGTACAACACCTGTGATGTTGTTTCCAATATCCAGATGGGGAGAGAATTATATTACTCAAAATATCACAGGGGTGATAATATTGTTCCTAATATCCAGGTTGAGAGAAGATGGTATTACTCCCAATGTCACACTGGGTAGGCATCCCCCCACTGTGATGTTGTTCCTAATATCCAGGAAGATAGAAGATGATATTACTTCCAATATATCAGGGAATGCACACTGCCTCTCTTTGATATTGTTCCTAATATACTAGGGGAAGGAAAATGATATTACTACCAATATCGCATGGGGTGTACACCTCCTCTGCGATATTGTTCCTAACATCCGGGTTGGGAGGAGAAGATGATATTAAGCTTAATTTCATAGGAAATGTGCACTCTCAGGTGTACAATATCTCCCCCCTGGAGATGATGATATTACTTTCAATATCGCAGAAAGTGTACACCCACCCTGTGATAATCTTCCTAATATTCATGGAGGGAGAGAATACTACTCCCAATATCGCATGGGGTGTACAGCCACCCTGTGATATTGTTTCTAATATCCAGGGGTAAAGTGTATAATATTCCTGGGGGTGTACACTCACCCATGGTTTGTTTCTAATATCCAGGTGGGTGTATGATGATATTACTCCCAGTATTGTAGGAAGTATACACCCCCGCTGTGATTATTTCTTAATTTTCAAGTGGGGAGAGATTGTTATTGCTCCCAAAATCTCAGGGGGTGTACACCCCATCAGTGTTATAGTTTTTAATATCCAGGGGCTCAGAGGATGATATTACTCCCAATATCGCAGTAGGTGTACAACCCCCTGTGATTTTTTTTTTCAATATCCAAGGAGGGAAAGGATTATATTACTCCCAATGTTGCTGGAAGTGTACATCCCGTCTGTGATATTGTTCCTAATATCCAGAGACTGAGAGGATGTTATTACCCCAAATATCACAAGGGATGTACATCCCCTATGATATTCCTAATATCCAAGGAGAGAGAGAGGATGATATTACTCCCAATATCACAGGAGTATACACTCCCTCTGAGATATTGTTCCTAATATACAGAGAGGGGAAAAATTTTGTTACATTCAATTTTCACAGGGAGTGGACACCCTCTGTGTGATATTATTCCTAATATCCAGGGAGATCAGGATGACATTACTTCCAATATCACAGGGACTGTACCCCCCATCTGTGATATTGTTCCTAATATCCAAGGGGAGAGAGGATGAACTTACTCCCAATATTGCAGGGGGTATACATTGCTCCTGTAATACTGTTTCTAATATTCTGGCTGACAGAGGATGATATTACTCCCAATATCTTTGGGGTGCACACGCCCCGCATAATATTGTTTCTAAAATCCAGAAGGAGAGAGGATTTTGTGTCTCCATCTCCTTCAGTTCTGCTCTGATCTTAGTTATTTCTTGCCTTCTGCTAGCTTTTGAATGTGTTTGCTCTTGCTTCTCTAGTTCTTTTAATTGTGATGTTAGAGTGTCAATTTTAGATCTTTCCAGCTTTCTCTTGTGGGCATTTAGTGCTATAAATTTCCCCCTACACACTGCTTTAAATGTGTCCTAGAGATTCTGGTATGTTGTATCTTTGTTCTCATTGATTTCAAAGAACATCTTTATTTCTGCCTTCATTTCGTTATGTACCCAGTAGTCATTCAGGAGCAGGTTGTTCAGTTTCCATGTAGGTGAGCGGTTTTGATTGAGTTTCTTAGTCCTGAGTTCTAGTTTGATTGCACTGTGGTCTGAGAGACAGTTTGTTATAGTTTCTGTTCTTTTACATTTGCTGAGGAGTGCTTTACTTCCAACTGTGTGGTCAATTTTGGAATAAGTGTGATGTGGTGCTGAGAAGAATGTATATTCTGTTGATTTGGGGTGGAGAGTTCTGTAGATGTCTATTAGGTCTGCTTGGTGCAGAGATGAGTTCAATTCCTGGATATCCTTGTTAACTTTCTGTCTCGTTGATCTGTCTAATGTTGACAGTGGGGTATTAAAGTCTCCCATTATTATTGTATGGGAGTCTAAGTCTCTTTGTAAGTCTCTAAGGACTTGCTTTATGAATCTGGGTGCTCCTGTATTGGGTGCATATATATCTAGGATAGTTAGCTCTTCCTGTTGAATTGATCCCTTTACCATTATGTAATGGCCTTCTTTGTCTCTTTTGATCTTTGATCGTTTAAAGTCTGTTTTATCAGAGACTAGGATTGCAACTCTGGCTTTTTTTCATTTTCCATTTGCTTGTTAGATCTTCCTCCATCCCTTTATTTTGAGTTTATGTGTGTCTCTGCATGTGAGATGGATCTCCTGAATACAGCAAACTGATGGGTCTTGACGCTTTATCCAATTTGCCAGTCTGTGTCTTTTAATTGGACCATTTAGTCCATTTACATTTAAGGTTAATATTGTTATATGTGAACTTGATCCTGTCATTATGATATTAGCTGGTTGTTTTGCTCGCTAGTTGATGCAATTTCTTCCTAGCATCGATGGACTTGACATTTTGACATGTTTTTGCAATGGCTGGTCCTTTCCATGTTTAGGGCTTCCTTCAGGATCTCTTGTAGGGCAGGCCTGGTGGTGACAAAATCTCCAAGCATTTGCTTGTCTGTAAAGGATTTTATTTCTCCTTCACTTATGAAACTTCGTTTGGCTGGATATGAAATTCTGGGTTGAAAATTTTTTTCCTTAAGAATGTTGAATATTGGCCCCCACTCTCTTCTGGTTTGGAGAGTTTCTGCTGAGAGGTCTGCTGTTAGTCTGATGGGTTTCCCTTTGGGTGTAACCCGACCTTTCTCTCTGACTGCCCTTAACATTTTTTCCTTCATTTCAACTTTGGTGAATCTGACAATTACATGTCTTGGAGTTGCTCTTCTCAAGGAGTATCTTTGTGGCATTCTCTGTATTTCCTGAATTTGAATGTTGGCCTGCCTTACTAGGTTAGGGAAGTTCTCCTGGATGATATCCTGCAGAGTGTTTTCCAATTTGGTTCCATTTTCCCTGTCGCTTTCAGGCACACCAATCAGATGTAAATTTAGTCTTTTCACATAATCCCATACTTCTTGAAGGCTTTGTTTATTTCTTTCTACTCTTTTTCTCCACACTTCTCTTCTCAATTCATTTCATTCATTTGATCTTCAATCACTAATACTCTTTCTTCCAGTTGATTGGGTTGGTCATTGAAGCTTGTGTATTTGTCACATAGTTCTCATGTTATGGTTTTCATCTCTATCAGTTCTTTTAAGGTCTTCTCTGCATTGATTATTCTAGTTATCCATTCATCCATTCTTTTTTCAAGGTTTTTAGTTTCTTTGCGCTGGTTACGTAGTTCCTCCTTTAGCTCTGAGAAGTTTGATCGACTGAAGCCTTCTCTCAACTCATCAAAGTCATTCTCCATCCAGCTTTGTTCGGTTGCTGGCAATGAGCTGCATTCCTTTGGAAGGGGAGATGCGCTCGACTTTTTGGATTTCCAGATTTTCTGCCCTGCCTTTTCCCCTTCTTTGTGGTTTTATCTGCCTTTGGTCTTTGATGATGGTGACGTACTGATGGGGTTTTGGTGTGGGTGTCCTTTCTGATTGTTAGTTTTCCTTCTAACAGTCAGGACCCTCAGCTGTAGGTCTGTTGGAGTTTGCTTGAGGTCTACTCTAGACCCTGTTTGCCTGGGTATCAGCAGCAGAGGTTGCAGAAGATAGAATATTGCTGAACAGTGAGTGTTGCTGTCTGATTCTTGCTCTGGAAGCTTTGTCTCAGGGGTGTACCCCGCCTTGTGAGGTGTCGGTCTGCACCTCAGTTGAAAATGCAGAAATCACCTATCTTCTGTGTCACTCATGCTGGGAGCTGGAGGCTGGAACTCTTCCTATTCGGCCATCTTGGGTGTGCCCCGATATTGTTTCTAATATCCATAAGGAAGAGGATGATATTTACCCTCAATATCACATGGGGTGTATATCTCATCTATGATATTGCTCATAATATCCAGGGGGGAAGATAATATTGCTCCCAGTGTCACAAAGGGTGTACACCATCCCCCCGTGATATTGTTGCTAATATCCAGGGTAGGAAAGGATGATATCATTCCCCAAATCACAGGGAATATACACACCCTCTGTGATATTTTTCCTAATATCTGGGGAGTAGAGGATATTACTCCAAATATTGGAGAAGGGGTAGACCTCCCCTGTAACATTGTTTCTAATATGCAAAAGGAGAGAGAATGATATTACTCCCAATATCCCAGGGGTTGTACACCTCCCCCCACCCCCATAATATTGTTTTCAATATCCAGGTGAAGAGTGGATATTACTCCAAATATCTCAGGGGGTGTACAATCCCGTGTATATTGTTGATAATATCCAGTGGGGAGAGGATGTTTTACTTCCAAATTGCAGGGGATGTACACCCCTCTGTTATCTCATTCCTAATATTCAAGAATGGAAAGGATAAGCTTGTTTGCAATATTGCAGAGGGTGTACATCCCCCTTGTTACATTGTTCCTATGATTCAGTGGGGAAGAGGTTGGTATTACTCCCAATATTGCAGGAGATGTACACCCCCATTGTGATATTGTTTCTAATGTCTAGGAGGGGAGAAGGTGATATTACTACCCATGCCATAAAAAGTGAACACTCCCCTGTTGTCTAGTTCATAATATGCAGTAGGGATGGGGGTGACATTACTCCCCATATTGCGTGACATTACTCCCCAGATCACATGTATACATGCAGTATACAACCCCCTGTGATCTGCTTAGTAATATCCAGGGGTGGAGAAGATGATATTATGCCCAATATTGCATGCAGTGCACACCCTTTTTATGATATCATTCATAATATCCAGGAAGGGAGAGGATGCTATTATTCCCAATATTGCAGAAAGTGTAACCCACTAATATCAAGTGAGGGGGGGTATGATATTATTCCCAATATTGCAGGAGGTGTACAACGCCCTGATATATTATTCCTAATATCCACGTGGGGAGGGGATCATATTACTTTCAATATCATAGTGGGTGCACACCTCCCATGTAATATTGTTCCTAATATCCAGGGGGAAAGAGGGTGACATTACTCCCAATATCACAGGTGTTGTACGCCATCCATGTGATATCATACCTAACATCCATGGGAAAGAGGATATTACTCTCAATATCGCAAGAAATGTATACCCCCTAGTTGGTATGTTCCTAATCTTTAAGGATGGAGAGTATAATTCCCATTATCGCAGGGGTGTTTGCCTCCCCTGTGATATTTATTGTCCCTAATATCCAGGGTCAGGGAGAATATTATTCCCAATATTGCAGGGAGTGTACAGCTTCCCTGTGATACTGTTCCTAATATCCAGGTAAGAAGACGATTATATTACTCCCAATATCATAGGGGGTCTACACCCCTCCTGCGATATTGTTTTTAATATCCATGAATGAGATTATGATACTACACCCAATATCGCAGGGGGTGAACACCTCCTCTGTGATATTGTTCCTAATATCAATGAAAGAAGAGCATATTATTCCCAATATTGCAGGAAGTGTCTACACCCCTTGTGATATTGTTCCTAATATCCAGGGAGATAAAGGGTGACTTTACTCCCAATATTTCAGGGGGTGTACACCCCCCATTATATGGTTTTCAATATCTAAGCAGGTAGAAGATAGTATTACTTTTAATATTGCAGAGGGTGTACACCCTCGCTGTGATATTTTTTCTAATATCCAGGGTGATAAAGAATAATATTACTCCCAATATCGCTGGGGGTGTACACTTCTCCTGTGATATTCTTCTTCATATCTAGAAGGGAAGAGGATGATATTAGACCTTCTGTGTTATTGTTCCCAATATTTAGTGAGGGAACATATGATATTACTCCCAATATCGCAGGGAATGTACACCCCCACTGTGATATTGTTTTTAATATCCGGAGGCAGAGGATGATATTACTCCCAATATCATAGGAGTGTACACCCCTTCTGTGATATTGTTTTTAATATCCAGGAGGGAGAGGATGATATTACTCTCAATATCACAGGGTGTTTACACCCCCATTGTGATACTGTTCTTAGTGTCAAGGTGGGGAAAGGATGATACCATTCCCAATATCACATCAGATGAATATCCCCTATGTAACATTGTTTCTAAACCCAGAGGATGAGAAGATAATATTACTCTCAATATTGCACAGGGTGTACACACCCCCCTGTGATATTGTTTATAATATTTAGTGAGGGAAAGGACTATATTATTCTCAATATCACATAAGGAGTACACATCCACTGTGGTATTGTTCCTAATATCCGGAGGGGAGAGGATGATATTACCCCCAATATTGCAGTGGGTGTACACCCCTCCCTGTGATACTGTTTCTAATATCCAGAAGGGGAAAGGATGATATTACTTTCAATATATCATAGGGTGTTCACCTTCCCCTGTGATATTGTTCCTAATATCTACGATGAAAGAGCATGATATTACTTCCACTGTAGCAGGGGCTGTACACCTTGTGCTGATGTTTTTCCTTATATACAAACAAAGGGAGACTGATTTTATTCACAATATGGCAGGGGGGTGTACACCCCCCGTGTGATATTGTTACTAATATCCAGGGCAGAAGAGGAAGAGGGTGATATTACTCCCCATATCGCAGGGGGTGTATACCTTCCCTGTGATACGGTTCATAATATCCATGGTGAGGGGAGGGTGATATTACTCCCACTATCGACGGAGGTGTACACTCCCCTATGATATGGTTCATAATATCCAGGAGTGGGGGAGAGGTTGACTTTACTCCCCCTATCACGTGGGTGTACACTCCCCTGTGATACGGTTCGTAATATCCACGGGCGGGGAGATGGTGATACTACTCCTACTATCACGGGGGGTGTACACTTCCCTATGATATGGTCCATAATATCCAAGGTGGGGAGAGGGTGATATTACTCCCATTATCACGGGGTGTGTACATTCCTCCTTGATATAGTTTGTAATGTCTACAGGAGGGAGAGGGTGAAATTATGTTCCCTATCGTGGGGGCGTACACACCCCTGTGATATGGTTCCTAATATCCATATCCAGTATATCCTAATATCCTAATATCCAGTAATGTCACAGGGTGACATTACTCCTCAAATTGTGAGGGTTGTGCACCCCCCTGTGGTATGCTTCCTAATATTCACGGGGGGGGAGGTTGATGTTACTCCCCATCTAGCAGGAGGTGTATACCCCCCTGTGATATGGTTCCTAATATTCATGTGATGGAGAGAGATATATTACTCCCCATATCGCAGGGGGTGTACACCTTCCTTGTGATATGGTTCCTAATATCCACGGGGGGAGAGGGTGATATTTCTCCCCATATCACAGGGGTTGTACACCAATCCTGTGATATTTTTTCTCGTATCCACAGGGAAATAGAATATTACTTCCAATATCACATGAAGTGTACACCCACCCCGTGATGTGGTTACTAATATCCAGGAGGTGAGAGGATAATATTATATCCATTATCACTGGGGGTGTAAATCCCCCCTGTGATATTGTTTCTAATTTTGAGGGGTGTAGAGTATATTATTCCCAGTATATGAAGGGGTGTATACTTCTGCTGTGATATTGTTTCTAACATCCATGGAGTAGAGGATATTACTCACAAAATCGCAGGTGGTGTACACTCCCCAGTGATGTAATTTCTAATATCCAGGGAATTGGAGGATGATTTTGCTCCCAATATCGCTAAGGGTATACACTCCTCCTTTTGTTATATTGTTCCTAATATCCAGAATGCAAGAGGATGATATTACTTTCAATATTGCCGGGGGTGTACACCTTGCCCCATGACATTGTTCCTAATATCCAGAGGTGGATAGAATGATATTACTCCTAATATCACAGGGGTTATACACCTCTCTGAGATATTGTTCCTAATATGCCAGGGAGGAGAGGGTTTGTTACATCCAATATCACAGAGGTTGGATACTTCCCTTGTTATATTGCTTCTAATATCTAGGGGGTACAGGATGACATCACTCCCAATATCGCAGGGACTGTACACCCCACATGTGATATTGTTCTTAATATCCAGGAAGGAAAAAAATAATACTTCCAATATCTCAGGGGGTGTATGCCACTCCTGTGATATTGTTCCAAATATCTATAAGGGAAAGGATGGTAGTACTCCCAATATCGCAGGTAGTGTACACTTTTCCTGTGATATTGTTTCTAATGTTCGGGGGAGAGAGGATGATATTACTTCCAAAATTGCAGGGGATGTACACCCCTCCTGTGATATCGTTCGTAATATCCAAATGGGTCAGGCTGATATTACTCCCAATGTAACACAAGGTGTTCACCCACCCTGTGATATTGTTCCTAATATCCAGGGGTGGAGAGGATTATATTACTGCCAATATCGCTGAAGGACGTACACCCCTCCTGTGATATCGTTCCTAATATCCAAATGGGTCAGGCTGATATTGCTCCCAATATCACAGAAGGTGTTCACCCACCCTGTGATATTGTTCTTAATATCCAGGGGTGGGTTACTGCCAATATCGCTGAAGGTGTACACCCACAATGTGACATTGTTCCTAATATCCAAACACGGAGAGACTGATAGAATTCCCAGTATCGCAGCGGGTGTACAATACCCCCTGTGATATTGTTCCTAATATTTAGGGGGAAAGAGGATATTACTTTCAATAATACAGGGGGTGTACACCAGTCCTGTTATATTGTTTCTAACATCCAAAGGGGAAGAATATGATATTACTCCCAATATTGCAGGGGGTGTACACCCCCCATGATGTTTTTCCTAATATTCAGGGAGGAAGAGGAGGATATTACTCTCAATATTGCAGGGGTGTACACTGTTCCGTGATATTGCTCCTAATATCAAGGAGGGGAGAGGATGATATTACTCTCATTATCAAGGAAATGTACACCCCCACCCCCATGATATCGTTCCTAATATTCAGGGGTGAGAGGATAATATTGCTTCTCATATCACAGGGAATGTACAAACCCCCTGTAATATGGTTCCTAATGTCCAGGCAGAAGAGGATATCACTCCCAATATTGGAGAGGGTGTAAACTCCCCTGTAACATTGTTTTTAATATTTAAAAGGAGAGACAATGATATGACTCCCAATATGTCGGGGGTGTACACCCCTTTCATGATATTGTTCTTAATTTCCAGTGGGGGAGAAGGTGAGATTATTCCCAGTATCACAGGGGCTGCACACCCTTCTGTAATATTTTTCATAATATTCAAAGGTGGAGAGGATAATATTACTCCTAATATCACAGGCGGTGTACACCCCCCTGTGATATTTTTCTAATATTCAGGGGTGGAGAGGATGATATTCCCAAAATCACAGGGGGCGTACAACCCCTGTGATATTGTTTCTAATATCCAAGTGTGAAGAGAATGATATTTCTCAAAATATCACAGGGTTGTACACCCCTCCTGTAATATTGCTCCCAATATCCAAGTTGAGAGAAGATGATATTACTCCCAATATCGCACTAGGTAGATGCCCCTTCTGTGATATTGTTCCTAACATCCGGGGAGGAGAATAGGATATTACTCCCAATATGTATGAAGGACTGTACACCCCCCTCTTTGATATTGTTCTTAATATTGTGTGGAAAGAAAATGATATTACTCCAAATATCACATAGGGAGACTGTACACCTCCCCTGTGATATTGTTACTAATATTCAGGGGTGGGAGAAGATATTATACCCAATTTCACAGGAAGTGTACATCCCCACAGTGATATTGTTCCTCATCTCCAGGGCGGAGAGGATATTACTTTCAGAATTGCAGGGGTGTACGCCCTCCCTGTGATATTGTTCATAATATTCACGGGGAAAGAGAATATTACTCTCAATATCGCATTGCGTGTACACTCCCCCTGTGATATTGTTTCTAATATCCAGGGGTAAGACAATAATATCACACCCAATATCACCGGGGGTGTACACCTCCCCTGTGATATTGTTCCTAATATCCAGGTGGGTGCAGGATGATATTACTCTCAATACCTCAGGGGGTGTATATTCCCACCTTGAAATTTTTTTGTTTTCCAAGATAGGAGAGAATGATACTACTTCCAACATCGCAGTGGGTGTACACCCCCTCAGTAATATAGTTCTAATATCCAGGGAGTCAGATGATGATATTACTCTTAATATCACAGCAGGTGTACAACCCCCTGTGATTTTTTTCCTAATATTTAAGGAGAAAGAGGATGATATTACTCCCAATATCGCTGGAAGTGTACACCCTCTCTGTGATATTGCTCCTAGTATCTAGAGCCTGAGAGTATGATATTACCCCCAACATCACATGGGGCATACACAGCCCAGTGATATTGTTCCTTATATCCAAGGGAAGAGAGGATGACATTACTTCCAATATTGCAGGGGGTATACACACCCTGATATATTGTTCCTAATATGTAGGGAGGGGAAGAATTTCATTACATTCAATATCGCAGGGGGTGGACAACCCCCATGTGATATTGTTCCTAATATCCAGGGGGTCAGCATGACATTACTCCCTATATTGCAAGGACTGTACACCCCACCTGTGATATTGTTCCTGATATCCAAGGGGAGACAGGATGATATTACTTCCAATATTGTAGGGGGTGTACACCTCTCCTGTGATATTGTTTCTAATATTCCTGCTGGGAGAGGATGATATCACTCCTAATAGCTTAGGGGTATACACGCCTTGCATGATATTGTTTCTAATATCCAGAAGGGGAGAAGATGATATTACTCCCAATATAGAAGAATATGTATACCCACTCTAATATTGTTTTTAACATCCAGGGGTTGAAAGGATGATATTACCCCCAATATCACAGTGGGGGAACACCTCTCCCGTGATATTGTTTCTAATATCCAACTGGGGAGAGTTTAATACTGATACCAATATTGCAAAAAGTGTACACCTTCCCTGTGGTATTCTTCTAATATCCAGGAGGGGAGAAAGTGATATTACTCCCAATATCGCAGGGATATACACCTCCCCCACCTGTGATATTGTTCCTAATATCTCAGTGGGATAAAGGATGATATTACTCCCAAATTCGCAGGGGGTGTACACCCCTCCTGTGATATCGTTTCTAATATTCTGGCAGGTACAGGATATTACTCCAATATCTCACCCTGTGATATTGTTCCTAATATACAGGGGTAAAGAGGGTGACATTACTCCCAATATCGCTGGCAGTGTAAAATCCGCCTGTGATTTTCTTTCGTATATTCAGGCGGGGAAAGGAAGACATTACTGCCAAAATCACAGGGGATGTACACTCACTCTGTGATATTTTTTATAATACTTAGAAAGGGAGAGAATGACATGACTCCCAATACTCCAGGGCGTGTACACCTCACCTGTGATATTATTCCTAATATCCAGAAGGGAGAGGATGATATTACTCTCAATATCGCAGGGGGTGTATACCCCCTCTGTGATATTGTTCCTAATATCCGGGGGGATGAAGACGATGTTACTCCCAGTGTCACAAAGGGTGTGCAACCCCCTGGTGATATTGTTCCTAATATCCAGAGTGGGAAAGGATGATATTACTTCCAAAATCGCAGGGGATGTACACACCTTCTGTGATATTCTTACTAATATCCGGGGGGGAGAGGATGATATTACTCCCAATATCACAGAAGGTGTAGATCTCTCCTGTGACATAGTTTCTAATACTGAAAGGGGAAGAGGATGATATTATTCCCAATATCCCAGGGGTGCACACCCCCCGTATGTTGTTTTTAATATCCAGGGGGGAGAGGATGATATTACTTCCAATATCACAGGGGAGGTACACCCCCTCTGTGATAGTGTCTCTAATATTCAGGAAGAGAGAGGATAATATTACTTGTAATATCACAGGGGGTATACATTCCCCTGTGATATTGTTACTAATATTCAGTGGGGAAGATTATATTACTCCCAATATGGCAGGGGATGTACACCCTCACTGTGATATTGTTCTTAGTATCCATGGGGTCAGAGAGTGATATTATTCCCCATATCACAGGGTGTGTACACCCCCCTGTGATCTGGTTCATAATATGCGAGATGGGGAGAGGATGATATTACACCCAATATCGCACGGGGTGCACACCACTTTTGTGATATTGCTCATAATATCCACTAAGGGAGAGAATAATATTATTCCCAATATTTCAGGAAGTGTACACCCCTCCTGTGATATTGTTCCTAATATCAAGGTGGGAGGAGTATGATATTATTTCCAATATTGCAGTGTGTGTGCAATCACCTGATATGTTATTCCTAATATCCACGTTGATTGAGGATGATATCACTTTCAATATCACAGTGGGTGTACATCCCTCCTATGATATTGTTCCTAATATCCATGAAGAAAGAGAATGATACTACTTCCAATATCTCAGGGTGTGTACACCCCTTCTGTGATATTGTTTCGAATATCCATGAGGGAGAGGATGATATTACCCCCAATATCGCAGCGGGTGTACATATTTTCTGTGATATTCATCCTTATGTCCAGGGTAAAGAGGATAATATTACTTCCAAAATCGCAGGGGATGTACATTCTTCCTGTGATATCGTTCCCAATATCCAAATGGGTCAGGCTGATACAACTCCCAATATCACAGAAGATGTACACCCACCCTGTGATATTGTTCCTAATATCCAGGGGGGAAGAGGATGATATTACTGCCAATATCGCAGATGGTGTACACCCCCCCCAACCACCACCGTGATATTGCTCCTAATAGCTAAATGCGGAGAGGCTGATAGTAGTCCCAATATCACAGGGGGTGTACACAACCCCTGTTATATTGTTTCTAATATTTAGGGTGAAAGAGGATAGTATTACTTTCAATAATGCAGGGGTGTACACCTGCCCTGTGGTATTGTTCCTAATATCCTCAGTGGGGAGATGATATTATTCCCAATATCGCAGAGAGTGTACCTCCCCCGAGTGATTTTCTTTAAATATTCAGAAAGAAAGAGAGTGATATTACTCTCAATATTGCAAGGTGTGTAAGCACCTCCGTAATATTGTTCCTAATATCCGGGGGGGACAGGATGACATTACTTTCAATATCTTAGGGAATGTACATCCCACCTGTGATATTGCTCCTAATATCCAGGAAGGGAGAGAATGATATTACTTCCAATATCTCAGGGATGTGCACTCCTCCTGTGATCATGTTCCGAATATCCGTGAGGGAGAGGATATTACTCCCAGTGTTGCAGGAGGTGTATGCCTTTTCTGTGATATTGTTCCTAACGTCCAGAGTGGGAGAGGATGATATTACTTCCAAAATCGCAGAGGATATACACCCCCCATGTGATATTGTTCCTAATATCTAGGTGGGTGCAGCAATATTGCTGTAGGTGTACACCTCCTCTGTAATCTTTTTTTAATTTCCAAAGGAGGAGAAAATAATTTTACTTTCAATATTGCAGGGAGTGTTCACCCCCACAGTAATATAGTTTCTACTATCTGGGGGGTCAGGAAGTGATATTACTCCCAATATCACAGTAGGTGTACAACCCTCTGATTTTTTCCTAATATCCAAGGAGGAGGAAAATGATATTACTCTTAATATCTCTGGAAGTGTACACCCCCTCTGATATTGCTCCTAATATCCAGAGCCTGAGAGGATATTACTCCCAATATTGCACGGGGTGTACAACCCCTGAAATATTGTTTCTAATATCCAAGGAGAGAGAGAGGATGATATTACTTCCAAAATCGCAGGGGGCTGTGCACTCTCTTTGAGGTATTGTTCCTAATATGCAGGCAGGGGAAGGATTTTGTTACGTTCAATGTAGCAGGAGGTGGACATCCCCCGTGTGATATTGTTCCTAATATCCAAGAGGGGAGAGGATGATATTACTTCCAATAATATGCAGGGGGGTCAAGATGAAATTACTCCCAATATAGCAGGGACTGGACACCCCACCTGTGATATTGTTCCTAATATCCAAGAGGGGAGAGGATGATATTAATTCCAATACCCCAGCGGGTGTACCCCTCCTGTAATATTGTTTTTAATATCCAGGAGTGGAAAGGATGTTATTACTCCCAATATCACAGGAGGTCAACACCTGCCCTGTGATATTGTTCCTAACAACCAACTGGAGAGATGATAATACTCATCCCAATATCGCAAGGAGTATACACCTTGCCTGTGATATTATCCCTAATATCCAGGGGGAAGAGAGTGATATTACTCCCAATATCGTGGGGACATACACCCCCCCTTCGTGATATCCTAATATTCAGGCGGGGTAAAGGATGATATTATTTCCAAATTCTCAGGGGGTGTACAGGTCCCCTGTGATATTGTTTTTAATATCCTGGGAGGCAGAGGATGATATTACTCCAAACATCTCAGTGGGTGTACACTCCCCCCTGTAATATTCTTCTTAATATCCTGGGGGAAAGAAAATGATATTACTCTCAATATCGCATGGGGTGTACAACTCCCATGTGATATTATTCCTGATATCTGTGGAGGCAGATGATGATATTACACCCAGTTTCACAGAAAGTGTACACCCTCTCAGTGATTTTGTTCCTCATCTCCGGGGGGAGAGGATGATATTACTTTCAGCATCACAGGGAATGTACACCCACCCTGTGATATTGTTCCTAATATTTACGGAGGAGAAAATATTACTCCCAATATCGCATGAGGTGTACACCCACCCTGTGATATTGTTAGCAATACTCAGGGGCAAAGAGGATAGTATCACACCCAACGTTGCAGGAAGTGTACACCCCTGCTGTGATTTTTTTTTAATTTCCAAGGGGAAAGAGAATTATATTACGTTAATATTGCAGGGGGTTTACACACCCCAGTGATATAGTTTTTAATATCTGGGGAGTCAGGAAATGATATTACTTCCAATATTGCAGCAGCTGTAAACCCCCCTGAGACTTTTTCCTAATATCCAAAGAGGGAGAGAATGATATTGCTTCCAATATCGCTGGAAGTGTACACCCTCTCTGTGATATATTTCTTAATATCCGGAGCATGAGAGGATGATATTACCCCCAGTATCACATGGGGTGTACACTCCCGTGATATTCTTCCTAATATCCAAGGGGAGAGAGGATGATATTACTCCCAATATCGCAAAAGGTGTTCACTCTCTCTGAGATATTGTTCTTAATATACAAGGAGGGGAAGGCTTTTGTAACATTAAATATCGCAGGGGAGGCGTATCCCCCGTGTGATATTTTTCCTAATATCCAGAAGTGTCAGGATGACATTACTCCCAATATCGCTAGGACTGTACACTTCACCTGTAATACTGTTCCTAATATTTAATAGGGGAGAGGATGATATTACTCTCAATATCGCAGGGAGTATACACACCCCCTGTGGTATTGTTTCTAATATTCAGGTGGGGAGAGGATAATATTACTCCAGACATCTTAGGGGTGTACACGCCCTGTGTTATATTGTTTCTAATATCCAGAAGAGGAGACAATGCTATTACTCCCAATACCGAAGGGGATGTACACCGAGTCTGTAATATTATTTTTAATATCCAGGGACAGAAAGGATAATATTGCTTCCAATATTGTGGGGGGTGGCCGGGCGCGGTGGCTCAAGCCTGTAATCCCAGCACTTTGGGAGGCCGAGACGGGCGGATCACGAGGTCAGGAGATCGAGACCATCCTGGCTAACACGGTGAAACCCCGTTTCTACTAAAAATACAAAAAACTAGCCGGGCGAGGTGGCGGGCACCTGTAGTCCCAGCTACTCCGGAGGCTGAGGCAGGAGAATGGTGTAAACCCGGGAGGCGGAGCTTACAGTGAGCTGAGATCCGGCCACTGCACTCCAGCCTGGGTGACAGAGCCAGACTCCGTCTCAAAAAAAAAAAAAAAAAAAATTGCGGGGGGATCTACACACCCCTGTAATATTGTTTCTAATATCCAACTGGGGAGAGCATAATATTGATCCCAATAATGCAAGGGGTATATGCCTTCCCTATGATATTGTTCCTAATATCCAGGGGTGGAGAGAGTGATATTACTCCCAATATCGCAGGGATGTGCACACCCCCGTGATGTTCCTAATAACCAGGTGAAGTAAAGGATGGTATTACTTCCAAATTCACAGGGGATATACACCCCCCTGTGATATTGTTCCTAACATACAGGGGGAAAGAGGATGATATTACTACCCATATCACAAGCAGTGTAAACTGTGCCTGTGATATTGTTTCTTATACACAGGGTGGGATGTACACCCACCCTGTGATATTTTTCTTAATATCTAGGGTGGGAGAGAATGACATTATTCCCAATATTCCAGGGGTTGCACGCCCCCCTGGTGATATTGTTCCTAATATCCAGGGTGGGAGAGGATGATATTACTCCCAATATCACAGGGGGTATATACTCACTCTGTGATATTTTTCCTAATATCCAGGTGGGGAGAAGATTATATTACTCTCAACATCACAGGGGTGAAGACCTCCCCTGTGACATTGTTTCTAACATCCAAGAAGAGAGAGGATGATATTACTCTCAGTATTGCAGGAAGTGTACACTTCCCCAGTAATACAATTTTTAATATCCAGGAGAAGAGAGGATGTTACTCCAAATATCTCAGGGAGTTTACACTACACCGTACATTGTTTCTAATATCCAAGGAGGAGAGGATGATATTACTTCCAATATCCCAGGGTTGTTACACCCCCTCTGTGACACTGTTTCTAATATTCAGGAAGGGAGAGGATGATATTACTTGCAATATCACAGGGGGTGTACATCCCCCTGTGATATTGTTCCTAATATTCAATGGGGAAGAGGAAGATATTACTCCCAATATCACAGGGGAGGTACACCACTGCTGTGATATTGTTTGTAATATCCAGGAAGGGAGAGGGTGATGTTACTCCCCATAAAGCAGAAAGTGTTCATCCCCCGTTATCTGGTTTGTAATATGCAGGAGGAGTGGGAGTGACATCATCCCTATATCACCCGTATCGTGGAGTGTGTATATCCCCCTGTGATCTGGTTCGTAATATCCAGGGCGGGGAGAGGATGATAATTACACCCAATACTGCATGGGGTGACAACCCCTTTGTGATATTGTTCATAATATTCAGGAAGGGAGAGGATGATATTATTCCCAATATCACAGAAAGTGTACACCTGCACTGTGATATTGTTCCTCATATCAACTTGGGGAGAGTTTGATATTATTCCCAATATCAGGGGGTATACAACCCCCAGATGCATTATTACTAATATCCACATGGGGAGAGGATGATATTGCTTTCAGTATCACAGTGGGTGTACATCTCTTATTTGATGTTGTTCCTAATATCCAGGAGAAAAGAGAAAGATATTCCTCCCAATATCGCAGCAGCTGTATACCACCCATGTGATATTGTACATAACATCCATGGGAAAGAGGATGATATTACTCTTAATATCACAGGAAGTATACAGCCCCTGTTAAATATTGTTCTTAATATTTAGGGGGAGGATAGTATAATATAATTCTCATTATTGCAGGGGGGTGTTCATTTCTGAAGTGATAGTGTTCCTAATATCCAGGGATCAGGAAGAATGATATTACTCTCAGTATCGCAGTGGGTGTACATCTTCCCTGTGATATTGTTCCTAATATCCAGAAAAGAAGAGGATAATGTTAGTCCCAATATTGCATGGCGTCTACACCCCTTCTCTGATATTGTTTTTAATATTCAGGGGGAGATTATGACACTACACCCCATATCACAGGGGGTGAATACCTCCCCTGTGGTATTGTTCCTAATATCAAAGAGAGGAGAGAATATTATTCCCAATATCAGAGGAAGTGTCCACCCTCCTTGTGATATTGCTAATATCCAGGGAGGAAGAGGATGACATTACTCCCAATATCACAGGGAGTTTACCCCCTCATGACATTGTTTTCAATATCTAGGTTAGTAGAAGATAATATGACTTTTAATATTGCAGTGGGTGTACATCCCCCTTATGATATTGTTTCTAATATCCAGGGTGGGGAGAGGATGATATCACCCCCAATACTGCAGCGGGTGTACACCCCTTTTGTAATATTGTCTCTAATATCCAAGCGGGGGGAAGGTGATATTACTCCAAATATTGCAGGAGGTGTACAACACCCCTGTGATATTTTTCCTAATATCCAGAGCGGGGGAGGATGATATTACTTCTAAGATCGTGGAGGGTGTTCACCCACCCCCATAATATTATTTCTAATATTCGGGGTGAGGGGATATTACTTTCAGTATCACAGCGGGTGTACACCCCTCTGTGATACTGTTTCCAATATCCAGGACTAGAAAAGATGATATTACTCCCCAATATCATAGGGGCTGTTTATCCCTCCTGTGATCTTGTTCCTAATATCCGGGGGGGAGAGGATGATATTACTCCCGATATTGCAGAGGATGTACACCCCCACTGTGATATTTTTTCTAATATCCAGGGTGAGAGGATAGTATTACTCTCAATATCGCTGGGGGTATATACCTCACTTGTGATATTGTTCCTAATATCCAGAAAGGAAGAGGATAATATTACTCTCAATATTGTAGCAGCTGTGCAACCCACTGTGATCATGTTTCTCAACCCAGGGGGTGAGAAGATGATATTGCTCCCAATATCACAGTGGGTGTGTACACTGTATTTAGTACACTAATATTTAGTGAGAAAACATATATTACTCCTAATACTGCAGGAGATATACAGCCCTACTGTGATATTTTTCCTAATATCCAGTGGGAGAGAGGATAATATTACTTTCAATATCGCAGGGGTATACACCCCTTCTGTGATATTGTTTCTAATATCCAGGGAGAGAGGATGATATTACTCCCAATATCACAAGGTGTTTACACCCCCACTGTGATATTGTTCCTAATGTCAAGGTGGGGAAAGGATGATATTACTCCCAATATTGTAGCAGGTGGACACCCTTCATGTAATATTGCTTCTAAATCCAGGGGGTAAGAAGATGATACTACTCCCAGTATTGCACAGGGTGTACACCCTCCCCGTCATATTGTTCCTAATATTTAGCAAGGGAAAGGATGATATTACACTTAATACCGCACGAGGCATACACATCCACTGTGATATTGTTCCTAGTATCTAGGGGGAGAGAGGATGATATTCTCCCAATATTGCAAAAGATGTACACCCCCCTCCCGTGATATTGTTTCTAATATCCAGAAGGAGAAAGGATGATATTGTTTTCAATATCGCAGGGGGTGTATACCCTGTGATATTGTTCCTGTTATCCAGGGTAAAAGAGCATAATATTACTCCCACTATCGCGGGGGCTGTACACCTCCCTTGATGTCTTTCCTTATATCCATAAAAGGAGAGGCTGATATTACTCCCAATATCACAGAGTGTGTACACCCTCCGTGTGATATTGTTCCTAATATCCAGGGAAGTGAGAGGATAATATAGCTCCCAATATCGCAGGGGTTGTACACCCCGCACCACACCGTGATATTGTTCCTAATATCCAAAAAGAGAGAGGCTGCTGTTACTCCCAAAATCGAAGGGTGTGTACACACCCCATGTGATATTGTTCATAATATCCAGTGGGAAAGAGGATGATATTGCTCCCAATATGGCAGTTGGTGTACATCATCCCTTTAATATTGTTTTAATATCCAGGGGGAGACAAGAATATATTATTTCCAATATCACAGGGAGTGTACACTTTCTCTGCAATATTGTTTTTAGTATCCAGTGTGGTAGAAAATGATATCACTCCCAATATTGCAGGGGTTGTACACTCCTCCTGTGATATTTTTGCTAATATCCAGGGGGAAAAGGATGATATTACTTTCAATATTGAAGAGGGTCTACACCCATCCTGTGATATTGTTTCTGATATCCAGGTAAAGAAGAGGATGATATTACTATGAATATCGCTGGGGGTGTACACCCCCTCCCGTGATACTGTTTTTATATCTAGAGGAGAGATCG
Source organism: Rhinopithecus roxellana (assembly GCF_007565055.1). Classification (NCBI taxonomy): domain Eukaryota; kingdom Metazoa; phylum Chordata; class Mammalia; order Primates; family Cercopithecidae; genus Rhinopithecus; species Rhinopithecus roxellana. The sequence goes on from NC_044558.1 coordinate 39,857,867, forward strand.
ATATTACTCCCAATATTTCAGTGGATGTATACTCACCCTGTGATATTGTTTCTAATATCCAGATGGGGAGAGGATGATGTTACTCCCAATATCACAGGAAGTGTACACTCGCCCTGTGATATTGTTCCTAATATCCAGGTGAGACAAGGTGATGTTACTCCTAATATGGCAGGGGGTTTGTACTGCCCCTGTGATATTGTTCCTAATCTCCAGGAAGGGAGAGAATATTACTCATAATATCGCAGGGGGTGTACATCCTCCCTGTGATATTGTTTCTAATGTTTCAGGGGTGAGGATGATATTACTCCCAATATCGCAGGGGATGTACACCCCTTGTGGTATTGTTGCTAATATCCAGGGAGGTAGAGGATGATGTTACTTCCAGTATTCCAAGGAGTGTACACACCCTGTGATATTATTCCTAATGTCCAAGGGGTAGAGGATAATGTTACTTCCAGTATCACAGGGGATGTACACCCCCCTGTGATATTGTTCTTAATATCCAGGTAGGTAGAGGATGATATTACTCCCAATATCACCAGGGATGTACACCCCCACAGTGACATTGTTTCTAATATCAAGAAGAGGATAAAATGATGTTACTTTTAATATCGTGGGGAGTGTACCCCCCATCCTGTGATGTTGTTCATAAAATCCCGGGATAGGAGAGGATGATATTACTCTCAATATCACAGGGGTTCTACAACCTCTGTGATATTGTTTCTAATATCCAGGGGAAAGATTGTTACATTACTCCTAATATTTCAGGGGGTGTGCACCTCTCCTGGAATATAGTTGCTAATATCTACAAGGGAAGAGGATATTATTTCAAGTATCTCAGGAAGTTTACACCACCCTCATGACACTGGTCCTAATATCCAGGCGTGAGAATAACATTACTCCCAATATCTCAAGGGGTGTACACCCACTTTGTGATATTGTTCCTAATATTTAGGTGGGGAGAGGATAAAATTACTTCCATTATCGCAGGGATTGTACTTTCCCCTTGTGATATTGTTTCTAATATCCAGTGGGGAGAGTTTGATGTCAATTGCAATACCGCTGGTGTTGTACACACACACTGTGATATTGTTCCTAATATCCAGGAGGGGAAAAATATTACTCCCAATATCTCAGGGCGTGTACACCACCACTGTGACATTGTTCCTAATACCCAGTTGGGGAAAGGATGATATTACTCCCAATATCACAGAGAATGTACATCTCCCCTGTGATATTGTTTCTAATATCCAGTGCAGAAGAGGATGATATTACTTGCAATATTGCAGGGGATGTACACCTTCCACGTGATATTGTTCCTCATATTCAGGGGGAAAGAGCCTATTACTCCCAATATCGCAGGGAGTATGCACCTGTCATGTGATACTGTTTCTAATATCCGGGGGGGGGAAAGGATGTTATTACTCCCAATATAGCAGGGAATGTACACGTCCCCTGTGATATTGTTTCTATTATACAGGGAAGGAGAGGATGATATTACTCCCAATATTGCAGGGGATGTATAGCCTCTTATGATATTGTTTGTAATATCCAGGAAGGGCTATAATTTTACTTTCAATATAGTAAAAACTCTCTGTGTACACCCCCCTGTGATGTGGTTCATAATATCCAGGGGAGAAGAGAGTGACATCACTCTTCATACCCTGGGGGTTGTACACACCCCTCCCCTCCGAGATATGGTTTGTAATATCCATGGGGGGAGAGGGAGATGTTACTCCCCCTATTCCGGAGGGAAGTACACATCCTCCCTGATATGGTTCGTAATATCCATGGCGGGAGAGGGTGATATTACTCCCCAATTGTGAAGGGGTGTACTCCCTCGCAATATGGTTCGTAATGTCCATGGGGTGAGAGGGTGATATTATTCCCCATATCGCGGGATGGGTGGGGTGGGGTACACCTCCCCTGCAATATGGTTCGTATTATCCATGGGGGAAGAAGATAATGTTACTCCCCCTATCTCAGGGAGTGTACACATCCCCCGCGATATGGTTCATAATATCCAGTGGGGGGAGAGGGTGATATTACTCCTTCTATCGCAGGGGTATGTCTGCCTCCCTCTCCTGTGTTATGGTTCACAATATACAGTGAGGGAGAGTGTGATATTACTCCCCCTAGTGCGGGAGTATACACCCCTCTATGATATCTACCTTGGAATTACAAGTAACATTTTCCTAGAATATTTCAAATAATTTCATAGAGTGTACACCTACTGTGACATTAGGAGTAACATCTCCCTATGATATTATGAATAACATCGCAAGGTGTACACCCACTGTGACATTAGGGGTAACATCTCATTAGGATATTAGGAATCATATCACTGGGTGTACACCAACTGTGACATTAGGGGTAACATCTCTTTAGGATATTAGGAATCATATCACTGGGTGTACACCAACTGTGACATTAGGAGTAACATCTGTGTAGGATTTACAAATAATATAACTGTGTGTACACCCAGTGTGATATTAGGAGTAACATGTCCCTTAGATATTACAATTAATATTGATAATTATGATAATTATTAATATGATATTATTCATAATATTCTAGGAAGATGTTATTCCTAATTTCACAGTGTGTGTACAACATGTGGGTACACCCTGTGGTATTATTTGTAGTATCATAGAAAAATGTTACTCCTAATGTCACAGTGGGTGTACACACTATGTGGATATGTAGGATATTATTCATAATATCCTAGGGGAATGTTACATGAATATACACCCTATGATATTATCTGGAATATCCTAGCAGAATGTTACTCTTAATGTCACAATGGGTTTACATTATGCTTGTACACCCTGTGTTATTATTAATAATTTCATAGGGGGATGTTACTCTGAATGTCACAGTGAGTGTACACAATGTGTTGGTACTCCCAGTGATACTATTCATAATATCATAGGAGGATGTTACTCCTAATTTCACAATGGGTGTACACCATGTGTGTAAACCCACTGATATTATTCATAATATTCTGAGGCAATGTTACTCCTAATGTCACAGTGGCGTTACACCATCTATCTGTGTACACCCTTTTATGTTATTCATAATATCCTAAGGGTGTGTTACACCTAATGTCAAAGTGAATGTACACCATGTGTGTACACCTTGTGATACTATTCACAATATCCTAGGGGGATGTTATATTTAATGTCACACTAAGGGTGCACCATGTTTGTACTTCCTGTGATATTATTTGTACTATCCCAGGGGATCGTTACCCCTAATGTCACAGTGAGTGTACACTATGTGTGTACACCCTTTGAAATTATTTTTAATATCTTAAGGACATGTTACTCCTAATGTCAGTAGGTGTATACCTTGTCTGTACACCCTGTATTATTATTTGTAATATCCTATGGAGAAGTTACTCTTAAAGTGAGTGTACCCTTTTTGTGTACACCCTGTGATATTATTTGTAATATGCTAGAAAGATGTTACTTCTAATGTCACGGTGGGTGTACACCATGTGTGTATGCCCCGTGATATTATTTGTAATATACTAGGAGGATGTAACTCCTAACGTGACAGTGGGTGTACACCATGTGTATACACTCTTTAATATTATTTGTAATATGCTAGGGGGATGCTACAGCTAATATTACACTGTATGTACACATGTGTGAACACCCTACTATATTATTTATGATATCTTAGGAAAATGTTATGCCTAATGTCACAGTGGGTGTACACCATGTGTGTTTACCCCATGATGTTATTCATAATATCCTAGAGAAATGTTACTCCTGCTGTCACAAGGGGCTTTCTCCCAGTGATATTATTCATAGTATCCTAGAGGAATGTTACTCCTCATGCCACAGGGATTTCACAACCTAAAACATTATTCTTAATATCCTAGGGTGATGTTATACCTAATGTCACAGGGTGTACACCTTATGATATTATTCGTAATATCTTCGGGAGATGTTACTCCTAATATTACCAATGGTGTATACCCTGTGATATTATTCATAATATCTTAGGGAGATGTTACTTTTAATGTCACAAGGAGTGAGAGCCCTCTGATATTACTGGTAATATTTTTGTGGGATGTTTCTCCTAATATCACTGGGGTGTACACCCCAGTGATATTATTTGTAATATCCTAGGGAAATGTTACTCCTAATGTCACAGGGGGAGAACACTATGTGTGTACATTCCCTGTGATATTATTTGTAATATCTTAGGGGGATGTTACTTTTAATGTCACAGGGAGTGTACACCATGTGTGTACACCTTCTGTGATACTATTTGTAATATCCTAAGGGGATATTATTTGTAATATTCTAGGGGGATGTAACTCCTAATGTAACTTGGGGTGTACACCATGTGTGTATACCTTCTGTGATATTATTTGTAATAACCTGTGGGATTTTACTTTTATTGTCACAGGATTGGTATATCATGTGTGTATACCCTCTAGGGAAATATTACTCCTAATGTCACAGGGAGAGAACACCATGTGTGTACATTCCCTGTGATATTATTTGTAATATCCCAGGGGGATGTTACTCCTAATGTCACAGTGAGTGTACGCCATGTGTGTTCACTACCTGTGATATTATTATTAATATTCTACAGTGATGTTACTCCTAATGTCACAGGGTTGTACACCATGTGTGTACACCCCCTGTCATATTATTCATAACATCCTAGTGGGATGCTATTCCTAATGTCACAGGGTATGTCCATCATGTGTGCACAACCCCTATGATATTATTCATAATATCCTAAAGTGATGTTACTGCTAGTGTCACAGGTGGTGCGGCCATGTGTGTAAACCTCCAGTGATATTATTCATAATATCCTAGGGCAATGATACTAGTAATTTCACAGTGGGTTACACTATGTGAGTACAACCTGTGATACTAATCATAATATTTTAAGGGGGTCTTAATGTCACAGTGGGTGTACACCATGTGTGTAGACCCTGTGATATTATTTGAATATCCCTCAGGAATGTTACTCCTAATGTCACAGTGAGTGTACACCATGTGAGTACACTTTGTGATGTTAATCGTAATATTCTAGGGGGATGTTAGTTCTAATGTCACAGTGGGTGTACACCATGTGTGTTCACCCTGTGTTATTATTCATATTATCCTAGGGGGATTCTACTCCTAATGTCACAATGGGTGTACACCATATGTGTAGATTCTGTGATATTATTTGTAATATTTTAGAGGGATATTACTCCTAATATCATAGGGGCTGTACACCATGTATGTACATTTTGTGATATCATTTGTAATATCCCAGTGAGATATAACTCCTAAAATCACAGTGAATATAGACCCCATGATATTATTTGTAATGTCCTAGGAAGATATTACTTTTAATATCACAGTGGATGTACACCCTGTGATAATATTTATAGTATCCTAGGGAGATATTACTTCTAATGTCACAATGGATGTACACCCTGTGATATTATTTGTAATATCCTAGGGAGACATTACTTCTAATAACACTATGAGTGTACACTCTGTGATATTATTCCTAACATTCTAGGAAAAAATTACTCCTAATATCCCAGTGGGTATACATTCTATGATATTATTCATAATATCCTATGGAGATATTACTCCTAATATCACAATGGGTGTACACCCTGTGATATTATTCATAATATCCTAGGGAGAAATTGCTCCTAATATCACAGTGGGTGTACATTCTGTGATATTCATAATATCATATGGAGATATTACTCTTAATATCTTAGGGAGATATTACTGCTAATATCACAGTGGTGTACACTCTGTGATATTAGGAGTAAAAATTAGGAGTAATATTCTAGGGAGATATTATTTGTAATATTCTAGGGAGGTATTACTCCTAATATCACAGTGGAATATTGTTTGTAATATCTTAGGCAGAAATTATTCCTAATATCACAGCTGGTGTCAACTCTGGGACATTATTTGTAATATCCTGGGGAGACATTACTCTTAATATTACGCTGGGTGTACACCTTGAGATATTATTCATAATATCTTGCAGAGATATTACTACTGATATCATAGTGAATGTACACCCTAGGATGTTGATGTTATTTGTAATATCCTGGGGAGATACTACTCCTAATATCACAGTTGGTGTATAACATGTGGGTATACCCTGGAATATTATTCATAATATCCTGGGGAGATATTAGTCTCCTAATATCACAGTAAGTTTACACCATGTGTGTACACCCTGGGATATTGTTGATAATATCAGGGGGAGATATTATTCTTCTAATATTACGTTGGGTGTACACCACGTGCGTACACCCTGGATATTATTTGTAATATCCTGGGGAGATGTTATTTTTCTTTTTCTTTTTTTTTTTTTTTTTTTTTTTTTGAGACGGAGTCTCACTTTATTGCCCAGGCTGGAGCGCAGTGGCACGATCTAGGTTCACTGCAAACTCCGCCTCCCAGGTTTATGCCATTTTCCTGCCTCAGCCTCCTGAGTAGCTAGGAATACAGGCGGCCACCACTATACCCAGCTAATTTTTTGTATTTTTAGTGGAGACGGGTTTTCACCGTGTTAGCCAGGATGTTCTCAATTTCCTGACCTCGTGATCCACCCGCTCGGCCTCCCAAAGTGCTGGGATTACAGGTGTGAGCCACCGCACCTGGCTGAGATGTTACTTTTCTAGTATCAACATTTGTGTACAACCTGGGATATTGTTCGTAATATCTTGCAGAGATATTACTCTCCTTTTTTATCATACTTTAAGTTATGGGGTACATGTGCAGAATGTGCGAATTTGTTAAATAGGTATACATGTGCCACTGTGGTTTGCTGCACCCATCAACCCGTCATCTACATTAGGTATTTCTCCTAATGCTATCCCTCCCCTAGCTCCCCACCCCCTGACAGGCCCTCGTGTGTGATGTTCCCTTTCCTGTGTCCATGTGTTCTCATTGTTCAACTCCCACTTATGAGTGAGAACATGCGGTGTTTGATTTTCTGTTTTTATACTGGTTTGCTGAGAAAGATGGTTTCCAACTTCATCCATGTCCCTGTAAAGGACATGAACTCATCAATTTTTATGGCTGCATAGTATTCTGTGGTGTATATGTGTCACATTTTCTTTAGCCAGTCTATCATTGACAGGCATTTGGGTTGGTTCAGTCTTTGCTATTGTGAACAGTGTCGCAATAAAAATACGCGTGCATGTGTCTTTATAGTAGAATGATTTATAATCTTTTGGGTGTATACCCAGTAATGGATTGCTGGGTCAAATGGTATTTCTAGTTCTAGTCCCTTGAGGAATCACCACACTGTCTTCCACAATGGTTGAACTAATTTACAGTCCCACTAACAGTGTAAAAATGTTCCTATTTCTCCACATCCTCTCCAGCATCTGTTGTTTCCTGACTTTTTAATGTTCGCCATTCTATCTGGCGTGAGATGTTATCTCATTGTGGTTTTTATTTGCATTTCTCTAATGACCAGTGATGATGAGTTTTTTTCTTCATATGTTTGTTGGCTGCATAAATGTCTTCTTTTGAGAAGTGTCTGTTCATATCCTTCACCCTCTTTTCGATGGGATTGTTTGTTTTTTTCTTGTAAATTTGCTTAAGTTCTTTGTAGACTCTGGATATTAGCCCTTTGTCAGAGGGATGGATTGCAAAAATTTTCTCCCATTCTGTAGGTTGCCTGTTCAGTCTGATGATAGTTTCTTTTGCTGTGCAGAAGCTCTTTAGTTTATTTAGATCCCAATTGTCAATTATGGCTTTTGTTGCCATTGCTTTTGGTGTTTTATTCCTCCCCTTTATCCAGAAGAAAAAACAAATTTTATTATCCTCTAGCTATCACAATAGTTCTTTCCTTTCATTCACAGTCAAGTTGTATAAATGAAATGTATCTATGAATTTTATGCATAATATTAAGATAGTTGAAATGAAATGGTATAAAAAATCAGTTATCAGGAAATACTGTGACCTGTCTCTAGAAAATTTTACTGTGAAATTTGTCCTATTTACTTGAGTTTCAGGAAGAGAATACCTTTATACTCCTCTTTTGACAATAATTCTGGTGTAGAATGAGAGAAAAAAGAGAAATCTCCACACATCATTGGTATCTTATCAGTATCATTGTGTTTTCTACTCGCAGTTAAATTTTATTGGATTGTGGTTTTCTTAAACTTGGTAAAACTTTATACCAGAAAAATCCCAAAGTATCATAGGACATTAGGTCATTTGAGGCACCTTGCATGTAATCAGTGAGAATGTATGAAACCAACAAAGCATTGAAGATTTCCAATTTCAAGAATTTCAAATATTGATCCAGAAGTCATTAACACAGACATCAAATGAAAATTTTTTATTTACTCATTGCCAAGTTATTTAACCAAAGCTCAATAAAAAGCTTTCAGCAAAAATCTTCTTTAAGCAATGTGTGACAAGAGGAGCAAGTGTCTGCCTGTGAAACTTTCCTAAGTGACCTTCATATTCCTTTCTTGCATACATCAGATTACCCGTGGCTTCCAGTGATGGTTACCAAGCAAAAGGGGCTGCCTGCCCAATATGCTGGAAGCCATATTATGAAACCAGGTTTTAGAGAAAAGAAAAGTTTCTTATTGCAAGTCAACTAGCAAGGAGACAGGAGTACACTCAAACCTGTCTCCCTGTGCTGGCTTGATGGGAGTAATTTCATTAGAAAATGTTTAGTGGATGGATTCTAAGATTAGTAGGTCACTGGTGGAAGGAAAGGGGAGGTCTGGAATATCCCTGGGAATGCACAGTCATCTCTTTTTGCTACCTCATGGACTGTATGTGTAAATTCAAGTGGAGTTAGCATAAAATATGTGGTGTGAATCCAGGCTGTGATGTCAGCAAGCTTGTTCTGCATAAACTCCAGTTGGTCATATTGGTTCCAACTGATTTCAGCCAGTTTTGTTCTCTTACAAGTGGAGGCAATGTCTGTGTGTCAGCAAGTTGTTTCTTTTTTTATCTGCCATCCTGAAAACTCCAGGATTTGTTAGTCATCAGTGTCTTTAACTCTTTGGAGGATGGTTTCATGACCATGTATAAGCTTGAAAGCCGAGCTGATAGTACTTTTGATGTAAGAGGATTACACTGCTTTGAAAAGTCCTGAGGAGAGTAGGGTGACATTGTTGTTGATCCATGTCTTCTTGCTTATTTGGTCAAGTCTTAGTGACAGGTAGCACACATATTTATGAAATAGCTAATCAAAAAAAAATGGGGTGCTTCTGGTAGTAGAAGAGAGAAAAATAAACTGGCCAGGATACACATTGAGTGGAGGGTATCAATTCATCATGTTCTTTACCGACCAAAAGCAAACAACACTTCTGGTATATTTTCTAAGCATGAAATTCAATCTATACTAAAAAAAAAAAAAAAAAAAAAAAGTAGAGATGTGCTTTATTTGGCTGTGACATCAGCAAGCAAAATTATTGAGGAAATACAATTTATTGTTGACCTTCTCTATCCCCCAGGTGAACCTTCACAGTTATCCATTCTAAAGTTTGAAAAGGCCTTTGACTTCTTCCAGCCAAGCAAACGTAACTATGATTGCAGTTGCAACTAATTTTAAGGAGCCATTTTGGACGTATTAAATAAGTAGAACTAGAAGTAGAACCTCTTAAATAACTAGACTCGCTTTCACAGATCTGTTTGATATATTTACAGAGCTCTTGAGGACAAGTCAAGAAAAAAAGCATGGTCCTGATTCAACTTCCTGACACTGAGTAAACTCTACCTAACTTCTTGCTGGTGGTTATGTAACAATGCCCTGTTGACAATATGAGAATACCAGGGTGATCTCACTATGTTGCATTTTATATATTACGTTTTTGTAGAATAGCATATGGATAGAAGAAAAATACTTCATTTTTAGATCATAGAGGGTTTTTTAAGCAAAAGTTACAATCACCAACAGCATTATTATTGTTATTGTTATTGCTCACAGCCTGATGTACTAGAAGCTAATGTATCACCGGGATTTTAAGAAAAGAAAAGCTTTGCATTGCTAGATGACTGACAAAGAGGCTAGAGTCCAGCTCAAACCTGTCTCCCTGTGTTGGCTTTATGGATGTAATTTTATTAGAAAAGGTTTACAGGGTGAATTCTGGGATTAGTAGGTGATTGGCAGAAGGAAAGGGGAGGTCTGGAAAGTCATAAGAAATGTGCAGTTACCTCTTCATCCCTCTTCATAGGACCTTTGTGTAAATTTGGGGGAAGTTGGTATAAAACAAACTGGAAATTTAGGCTGTAACATCAGCAAGCTCATTCTGTGTAAACTCCAATCGGTCATATCAGTTCCAAACCATTTCAGCTAGTTTAGTTATCTTACAGGCAGAGAGAGTTTTAGCATTTTATCAAGTTGGTTTTTTTTTAAATCTGCTATGCTGCAGACTCAAGAACTGTTGATAGTTACGGGCTTCTTTAACTCTTTGGAACACTGTTTCATTCGTATCTTTTCTACCAAATGTCAATGGCTGTTATGGCAAGTACATACAATGCTACTGCTTCAGAGTGTTCCAGAATGAAGGACCATGCGATAAAGAAGGCAAGGATAGTACTCTCATTCTGATGAAATGGTGGGCTGAACAAACTTCTCCTTAAGTTTTTCAGTCAAAAATACCTAGAAGTGATACATAAATTATAGTTACATTTAAAGTATAGTCAAATTCAAAATAAATAATGGAATATCCCTAGTGACAAAAAGTCAGAGAAATGAAAGTCAGGAAAACACAAATTGGCACTGAGGCAGGGAGAAGAGGTGTAGAATAGTGAAATGGATGGTAGTGGTGGTACAGAGTAGGGGAAAATTAGGGAGGTTATCTTATTGTGTAATAACTAGGGTCCTGGGTTTTAATTCTCAACAAACACAGATCATAAACCTTAAGTAAAATGGGGGAAAATGAGAGACCTCTAAATATATTTGGAAGCATCAAAGGATTGATATAAATAGAAATTACAAAAATTCTGAGTTCAGGTTTACACAATAGATGCCAATGATTTCACAGATACAAACTACAAACACTAAAAAAAGATACCAAAAAATGAACTTGGTACTGGAAAGAAGATAAAAGTAGGTAGATTGTATTATAGAGGAGAGGTGGCATTTTGAAGGGAATGGCCATAAAATGAGTTACTAATTTTTGTGGCATTTAGTCAGAGGGCATGCCAGAGTTAGCACATGGTAGTGTAACTCAACTGCATTAAGAAACCTGCAGCTCTTCTGGAACAAAGAGCTAGGGGATGTCATTTGGGGAAACTTTTACTGAAAATCAGGAAAGGACCCCATAAAAAGGAAAGGAAGAAAAACAGGGGGCCCAAACAGTATATATAAATTCTGCCCAAAAATCTGTCTGAAAACCAGACCACAATGGGTGGAAACAGATTCCAGCTAAGTATAATGGGCCTCTCTAATTCTATGTAAGAATCTGTAAAAGGCCCATGCTGATCATGTAGCTATACATTCATTTTACGTACAGCAAAATTGTCCTTTATAAATGAAAAGGAAGTAAAAACATTCTTGGATAAAAGGAAATTGTGAGAATTAATTATCAACAGACTTGCTCTAAAAGAAATGTGAAAGGGAGTTTGTTGGGGTAAAGGAAAATGATGTCAGAGGTTAATGTGGGACATTAAGAATGAGGAACAAACAAGAAAAATAGTTTATATCTGGTTAAATATAAAGGACCATATTTTCTTAAGTTATCCAAAATATGTATGAATGTTGAAAGCAAAAATTATCACATTGTCTCATGGGTTTTCAATGTATGTAGATATAATATATTTGAGAATTAGAAAAGACAGGATTAAGGAATCTATATGGATGTAATTGTAAGTCATCTACATATTACTTAAAGTAACAAAATAATAATTCTAAGTAGACTGTGAAGGAGGTATGCATGTTTCACTCCCTAGGACAACCACTAAAGAAATGATACAAAGATATCATATATAGCCAAAAAGTCAATAGATAAATTTAAATGAAATATTAAAAATAAATTTAATAATACAAAAGAAGGAAGGGAATGAGGCACAGAAGAACATAAAAAGAGAACACGAACAGAAATCACAGAAATCAAATAATAAAATGATAGTGTTAAGTACAACCATATCAATACTTATATGAAACGTAAATAGTCTGAACAAAGCAATCAAAACATAGAAATTATCAGATTGCATCTTAAAAAAAATTTTAAAGACCAGATTATATGTTGTCCATAGGAAACCCACAATAAAAATAAAGATATCGATAGGTTCAAAGAAAGAAAGAAGAAACAAATAACAGAAAGATATATGGAAATTTCTCAAATATTTGAAAATTAAACAACATATTCTAAATAACCTATAAGTTGAAGAGAATATTATGTAAAAAGTTTGAAATTAATTTGAATTGAGTGAAAATACAAATTACAAATTGTTGGAAAACAGTTGAAGCAGTGATTGTATGGAAACTTATAGCACTGTGTGCTTTTTTTTAAAAAAAAAAGATCATGAATCAAGAATCTAGGCTTCTAAAGAAACTGGAAAAAGGGAATAAGTTAAATAAAAAACAAACAGAAAAAGGGCTCTAACAAAAACAAAAGCAGGAATATTTGAAATTTAAAAAAAAAAACAGAATAGAGAAAAATCAATAAAACCAAATCCTGTTTTTGAAAAAGATCAACAAAACTGAAAAAACTCTATAGAGATGAATGATTAACAAATATTACTATATTAAAATTATGAACTATTGGCCAGGCATGGTGGCTCATGCCTGTAATCCCAGCACTTTGGGAGGTTAAGGCGGGCAGATCACGAGGTCAGGAGTTCGAGACCAGTCTGACCAATATGATGAAATCCCATCTCTACTAAAAAATAAAAAAATTAGCTGGTCGTGGTGGCAGGCGCCTGTAATCCCAGCTAC